>NW_020862875.1:0-18091 GCF_003713205.1 Coffea eugenioides | reverse complement strand
TCTATCAAATACAGAAGTGCACTTTGACTTATTTCGCAATCTATCGAAAACGGACAACTTTCGACTTGTGACTTCCATTTCTTCGTTCACATAGTTACAACTTGCCCTTTTGATCATTATACGAACAGGAGAAGGCGGTTGATAACCAAGACCCATCGATGAACTTTCAACATTATAGCCTCTTTCTTTCAATTTTTTCTGCGTAGGTGTCAATCCATGAGTTTTCTCGCCCGTCACTTCAGAAGGGAGTTTGCCCAATGCATCATTCTCATTTGAGTTATAACCTGCCTTATTAAGAAATCTATATGCGTTTGGATCACAACTTTCTTGAGTCCAATTAGTTGATAGTGAGTAATGTTCCACTGTAGGTTCTTCTTTGGGGCGGACAAACCCTTACAAGTTTGCTTTCTCACTTTTAACAGGCTCTATTTTGGTGAGCGAAAGATTTAATGCGTCATTCCTAATAAAAAAAGACTGACCTTCTTCTCTATTTGATTTTGGAATATAACGCAAAATGGGTACTTTGGAATCTTGACTTTCTTCCCTTACTGATTCTTTTCTTTTTGCTTCTTTTTGCAGATAAAATTTGGCGGAGTCTGAAAGAGTTATCATCGCATAATTTTTTTTACTATACCTTCGATTTTGAAACATTGATGAAGAGTAGACGGCATAATTTCATTCTCATGAATCCAGAGTTTTCCCAAAAGTATGTTGTTGGATGTTTTGACATCAATAATATGAAATAACGCACTTGAAGACAACTCACCAATGAGCAATTCAAGTCTTATGAGACCAATTACTCTTTGCCCCCCTTGATTAAATCTTTGGATCATGAGGCGGCTGTGGAAGAGCTCATTGCTTGAGATTTTCAGTTCTTTCATAGCGCGTACGAACATGATATTGACAGCAGATCCCCCATCAATGAGTATCTGATTCATCTTCTATTTTCGGACATATGCACTAACAAACAAAGGTCAATTATGGATTTTGAAATCAATTGTTAAATCGTCATCATAAAAAATGATAGTCGTTGCACAATCGACCGGTGATTTATCATCAATTTTGAGTTTTTTCTCAACTTCAGTGCTAATTTGTACGACTTGAGGATTTTCAGCCTTAATGGCGTGATAAGAAATTGAATTATCATCATCGTCACTTAAATATCCCTTGGGCATAAATTCTCTCAGTGTCACAGGTTGTCGAACCTCTTGAAAGAGCGAATGATTTGAAGAGATTGGTGTTATGGCCACTCCTTTTTGTTTCTTTGTTGCATTTCGTTGTTTCATTGTCACTTTAGCTTTTGTCGAACGAATGCTTTTTGAAAAGGCGTACTTCTTTATTTTTGGTTTGCAAGTCCCCTTTCGAGTGACTAAAGTCTATCCTTCATTGTTATCTTCAATAACATCTTCAATTGAAGATTTTTCAAGTTCCCTTTTTATAGATAGAGCACTGCTTGATGTGGATAGAATTTCTATCGGACAACACACAGACCCAACATTATTGTTGTTTGGTTTGCCGATACTTTATCCTCCTCGAGGAGGATTTTTCTTTGATGAGCTAATTTCATAATTTTGTCTTTAAAGACAAAGCATTTTGTGAGAGGGTGGCCAATTAGCCGATGATAACAGCAATAATTTGGATCATTGACTTGACCGGTTTCTTCTGGGCATTTCATTTCGGGAAGTTTAAGAAGTTTCTTCTTGAAAAGATCATCAAACATCCCTTGTAAATCAGATTCAAGGAATGAGTATTTTTTTTCTTGCATCTCTTTTAGAGTGGGTTTTCTTATCGACTTGTTTTAGGAGGAGTCTAACTTTTTGGTGACCTTTCGACTCATCTTGGTAGCAATTTTCATGGGAGCTGTGTTTATTGCCATGGACTCTTTGTTATTGAGTCTTGGAAGAAGTTTGCCCCCTTTTTTATTTTCTTGTCTTTCATTGCTTTGACGGGGCGGTTGTACTCGCGAAACTTGAATAGGAAGCCCATCAGTTGCATTGGTTGTGATATTCAATTCCATATCATGAGCGCGAGTAGCTAATTCTTCAAATGTGTTTGGACGTATACCTTGTAGAATGTAACTTAAACTCCAATGCATCCCTCGAATACACATTTCTATGGCAGAGGGTTTAGACAGTCTATTTTTGCAATTAAAACTCAGACTTCTCCATCTATCGATGTAGTTGACTACAGGCTCATCCTTCCATTGGTGAGTGTTAGTCAACTCCAACATACTAACTGTTCTTCTAGTGCTGTAAAAGTGATTCAAGAACTCTTACTCAAGCTGTTCCCAACTGTCGATGGACCCCGGTATGAGATCAGTGTACCAATCAAATGTGTTGCCCTTCAAGGACCAAACAAACTGTTTGACTAGCAGGTCACCATAAGTTCCAGCATTATTGCAGGTCTCGATGAAATAGGCCATATGTTGTTTTGGACTGTCTTTTCCATCGAACTGTTGAAACTTAGGTGGCTGATATCCAGCAGGCATTACTAGTTTGTCAATTCTAGCAGTGTAAGGTTTGGAATAGGTGAAGCTTGACTTTGAGTCACTCTCCTTTTTGTCTTTAATCACGTCTTCAACGAGCTCCTTTAGTTGTTCTACGGGAATAGTTCCTTCGGCAGTCACATATATTTCTTTCACCTTGTCCTTGCCTTTAGAGGAGGAAATTTCACGCTCTTGGTGCTCCTTAGGATTCATATGGCTTCCTTCAGGAACATAATCTTTCTGAGTGAGCATTTGAGCGATAAGAGTATCTTGGTCCTTGATGTGTTTCATCATGGTCTCCATCATTTTGGATATGTTCAAAACTTGTTCTTCGAAACTTAAAGTGTTTGTCATCATAACAGGCATTACAGCAGAAGAGACAGCGGGATTTTCAATAAAAAATTTTGATTGAAGAGTTTCATGGGAAGAGACTGATCCGGTGCTTGATGAATCATCATCATACTTAGAAAATTTGGATTCGGATCCAAGTTCGAGCATGGCGAGAGCCTTTTCAATCAAGGCAGGAACGTCTTTGATCCCCACTATGTAAGAAGAGCTCATTGGTGATGTTGAACCAAAGACGGGAGTTGACGTTGATGGAGCTTCCATACTACTTTGGGCGGAGGCCCTCGTCATACTACTTGTCATAGGACCAATAGCGTGAGTATTGGTGGCAACAGGTGCAGCTTCTTGAATAGGTTTGGCATTAGCAGCTTTGGAACGACCAGTCATGGACTTGTTGCTCTTTGGTGCCATTGGTGATATATGTAGTTGATTATTCGAGAAGAAGAGATGGAAGGCAGAGATGGTCCCACCAGGCGTGCCAAAAATTTGTACTCGATTAAAATTTCAAATCTGCAAAATGACAAAAAAAAAAGAAATACACGACAAATATGTAATATATAAATTTGGAAAAATATGTGGGTACAATCTCTGGAATTTTCTCGAACTGATAGAGAGTTTCCTTCGATTCTTCTCCTCAAATGCCAATCTAAGGGCTTCGCAGCTTGTTCTTGGATCAACCACCGATTCCTTCAAATCTTGATATGGAAGATTTGAAGAACTTGAAAATATTTGGAGGTTCAAGCCTTAATACATGGAGGACTTGAAGAGCTTGAAGACCCAGACTTTCGTAGTTTGGAGTTTCACTACTTGAGTGTATGAGATGCCTCCTGATATGTGTGTTCTTGACTTAGTAGAGAGACCCTTATTTATAGCTGTGGTATGAGGTAAAGGTTGAAGACCTATATACCACTTTACTTGTCTTGCAAGACGTGCAGTCATATTAGGACTGTGCCGGTCAAATATTATCTCTTCATTTTATATTTATTAATAAAGAGATAAGTAATTTCTCGATTGGCCAAACTCGTGGGGACACGTGACGTGGCATCGTTTGACTGGACAAGTTATTGCAGTATATAAGAAATATATATGGATTAAATAACTATAAATATTATCTCTTTAATAAGAAATAAATATTTAGATATTCATCCGTAATTTGCCAAGTCATAAAGACATGCGACATAGTATAATTTGGTTGGGAGATATATCCCGGCCATTTCAATTGATTGGAATACCTCAACTTGACACGTTACAAAATATAATTAACCATTTAATAACCAATTTTTTCAAGTGTTCATGACATATGGTAATATCCGATTGGATAAAAACAAGCCATAAAAATAATTTATAAACCAATGGTAATTTTTAGAATTTAATTAAAATTCCATTGCCTACACTTGCATTATCAACACATTTTTCAATCACCTTTTTATCTCACATACATCACATCAAAAAAGTGCTACAGTACTTTTTCACAAAATTATCTCAAATAATTTACAATTCAAACACAGTGACAACCTTCAACCTTTGAAGGTTGTTACTAGCATGCAAGTTCACTAAGCCTATTGTCAAATTAAATGTTCTGCTATAATTGTTGGAAATACCGTGACAATGCTATATTTGTAATGATTAATTGTAGCTCTTCAAGACAAAACTCAGTGGCAACCTTTAATATGCAAGTTCACTAAGTGACGACTATTTTTGTCACTGAATACTAGGACCGATAGTGACAAGCCCAAGTCATCACTGTAGATTTCAAATTTGTGATGACTTTTGCTACATTTAAGACAAAAAAATATGTGAAACAATGACAAGAAAAGTCATCATAGAATGATCACCATAAGTGACGACTTTATCCTCGTCATTGAATAACAAGATTTTGTGACGACTTTCAAAGGGTTGTCACATGGATCTATTTGTAACATAAAATCAGTGATAACCATGTGACAATGGAATACTCGTATAATAACGACTTGTTGGTTTTTAGTGACGACTTTTTGTTGTCACAAAAAACCAAATTTCTTGTAGTATTTGTTTTTGTTGTGTGTTCATATCAAAACCTATTTACTAACATGTCTAGTTGTGTTTTAACCCAATTTGACCCATTTAACTTTTTATATAGAAATTATAAATAAATCATCGCAAAAGAGTAAAATATGAGTCTCTTTCAAGAAAATATGAGATGTTCTCTTAATCTTTTCTAGTTGTAACTCGTCATTAAATATTACTTATATAACTTTTGAATGTATTATCATTTTATTCACAATTAACAACAAAGTTAGTTTCACTTTTGTTTCACAAAATTGAAAAACTTTTAGAAAAAGGAATGGACAAAACTATGGAAGAGAAAAGTAGTATAAGCAAGAATATATTAAAAAAATGAGACAAAAAGAGCAGGAAATTTGTAGAAGAGTGTTGAAGTAAGGCTAGAAAAGAATATGTAGTCACAAAATAAGGAAGGATAGATAAGTATCAGTATTTAATCAAAAGGTAAGTATTTGGAGACTAAAGAATGAAGGCAGGAATCAAAAACTTGGACCATATAAGCAGTATAAACAATATTTCTAATCAAAAGCAGTATATAAGCAAAGTTTTTAAACTTGGACTGTTAAGTGAATTGGATGAATTTTCGATTTATAGTTCAAACCGTTTCAACTTAGTTCAAATGTTTTTCTATTTTTATTCTTTTTTTCTTTACATAAATTGGATGACTTTAAATTTTTTTTTTTTTAAAAATTAGTATGAAGAGGCTCAAAAATCTGATTTTCATCAATTCTGACTGATTCGACCAGTTTTTGACTGGATTTGCTTGCTTCAATTGATTTTCTAAATTGACCAGTGAACTGAATCTGTGCTACAATTTGAATTGGCTGGTCCTCGATTTTCAAAACACTAACTACGAGAAGAAATCACAAAAAAGGGGGAAATGGGGAACAAATGTGGTTTTGGTTACTTCAATTAATTTTTATTCATAGTGATATAACCCCAAAGTAATATGCAATTAATGAGTGTGAGATAATATTGTTGGTCACCATTGATCGAACCCTTTATTGAGAGAGCAACGGAGAAATGTTGTTCTTAACAAATTTAAAGTATAGTACTTTTCAATTTTGAAGAAAGGAAAAGTTTAATATCGATATTTAACCCCTAAACTTCTTTGGTTGATAGAGAAATTCACTTTATGGAAGAGTTAGCCACACAAGGTAGTTTAAAGGATATTTGAAATCCATTCATTTCAAATTCTACTATTCACATCCAAACACACTTCCAAATGAATCTATAAGGTATAATTAACTTCAAAACTAGACAATCAACAAAATTCACAAAATAAATCCAATAACCAAACAATTACAACTAACATAGAAGGTGAATAAATTTCAACATCCTGGACAATTTAAGCACTTGCAAGAAAGGAAATCTCAAATATCTAAAGTTTAAAAGAATAACACATAGAGTCAAATTTGACTATGGAGACAAAAGGTTATGTCTTGTAGTCCTCCGCAGGTAACTCTAAAAGCACATAATATTCTCCTGTATCTTGTATAACAATGCAACCAATTGTATTGTAATTATTGAAGTAGTGAGTGAAATTCTCGTAATCCCCAAATCATATGGATATGATATTGGTGGCGGTGTTGGTATTCTTGAGTGATACTGATCATACGAAGCTAATTTACCATTAAAGAAATGCACGCATTGTGACTTTTAAGTCTCACACCTTCAATTACTCGCAATGCTTTTGTGCAATTTTTCATGGCATTCTTTAGAGCAACTAGTTTTGAGTTTTACTACAATAATCTGAAATAGTGTGATCAATCAAGAAAGCTAATAACCACAATTTCAAACCATAAATTACAGAAAACATAAGGACTACTGACAGTTACCAGATCAAGAGCATGATTTTTCATTGCCAAACCTTGTTACGTGGAGGGAAAAAAATAAAAAGAAGCTTGAAAACTATTTTAATATTTAAGCAACATTACAAAAAAGCAATTAAAGATAATCCAAACTCTAGTAATTCAAGAGAAATTTGAAGTTTCCACCATGCAAGACCCTAAAAATAGGTAGCATATGTATTATTCCATGAGTAGCATTGCATTTTCATATAGTTTTATATAAGTTCATGAGAAGAGGCAAAAAAGTGTGCATGCGTGCACACATGTCTATTTGTTTGTAATGATGACTTCAATGTTTGGCAAGTAACTCTCTACTTTATAAACCAAACTCATTATGTTATAGCAATATAATTTAATCAATTAACTATTTTACCTCTTGGAAGCAAGCACAACACAGACTAACACAAGACTCTAATAACCTTTCTCTGGTTACTAGGCCAACTCTAGTGGTTCTAATCTCTTGTACTTACTGTATAATCATGGTAAACACATATTCTTTTAGATTATCATGTATTTGAAATTATGGTTGTCTGTAATAAAACACGTAGAATAATTTAGCGTCATGTTGATAGATGTTTTAGAAACATTTTGGTTGAAAAAATGATGTGGTACGGAATTGTAAGAAAACCCACAACAATTGGTAGAAATCAACCAAAGTTTGATTAATATTTGATAAAGGCATGAATACAAAAGTCCTAAAATGCCTATTTTTAAGTTACAACAAGTTAAATTAAAATAGGAAATAAAAACTATTAAAACCCTAAAGGGAACAAAAGTCACGTCCAATTGCTAGTGTGTGTGGATTCATTATTGTGTGGTTTGCGGATTCGAGGTATGGATCTGAGGCAGTAGCTCATTAACCTAGATCTGCAGGAAGAACCTAATTATTTTGGGAGAGAATCTGATTGCGAATCTTTTCTGCGAGGTAATTTAATTAATTAACTATTTTTCCTTTTTGACGCAAGTACACATACATTAACATAGCAATACGATTCTATGAATATTTTGCTCTTCTAGATAATCTTTTAGCATCACTAGGACAATAAAACTTTTTCACAAATTTTGTCATTAATCCCTTGTGATTTTTTTAATTTTTAATTTTGATCCCCATCCCACCCTACACTCTCTCCATCCCAAACTATCAAGTACCGAATTTGAACCCCGAACTTGATAGTAAGGAAGACTCCAATACCTTTTCCCTAACCATTGCACTAACTCTAGTGGTTCTAATTCCTTGCAGTTGTCATACAATCAAGGTACATATATTTTCTAGATTATTATGTACCTAAAACTGTAGTTGTCGGTAATTAAACACATAGAATAATTTAGCATCATGCTAATAGATGTTGTATAAAAATTTTGGTTGAAAAATTGTTATGGAACCATGAGAAAGCTCACAGCAGCTAGTCGAAACCAACCAAAATTTGAATAATATTTGATAAAGGAATGAATACAAAAGCCCTATATGTGGCTATTTATAAGTTACAATAATTGAAATTAAGGGCAAAAAACCTCAACGGCCACTAAACGATTGGTCAGATCATGTTTTGGCCATCAAACTATTTTTCGTCAGTAATTGACCACTAAACAACTTAATCAGTAAATCCGTGACCATTTAGTCGATAATTGCTCTTAATCTGTGAAATTAGCTGTACACGTGGCAAAGTGCAGGGTAATTTTGTCCAACAATTACGCGACCCTATTTCACAGATTAACTGCTAATTTTATAGATTAAGAGCAATTATCGACTAAATGGTCATGAGTTTACTGATTAAGTTGTTTAGTGGCCAATTACTGACGAAAAATAGTTTGATGGTCAAAACATGATCCGACCAATAGTTTAGTGGCTGCTGAGGTTTTTTACCCTTAAATTAAAATCAGAAATAAAAACAAACTAAAACTCAAAAAGGAACAAAAGTCACGTCTGGCCACTAATATATGCGGATTCATTATTGTGGTTCACAGATTCAAGGCGCGGATCCAAGGCAGTAGTGCTTTCAATCGGATGCACAAGGCAATGTTGTGTTTTTTCTAATTTTTTTCCATTATGCACACACTGTTATTTATTGACAGAAATAAATTAAAAAAATAAATGAACAATTAAAAATATTGCTAAAACTAGTGCGATTATCTAAATTATTTAATCCTGATTAATTTTCAAGCTGCCTTGCCATTATAGAATGACAAATTCTAGGATAGAAGTTCTTCATTCTGTATTTGAAATAAGTTCTTGGACAAGTAGTTACACATGACCAAGGAAGTATGCATACGGTGCTTGCTACATCTGAGGAGGATAATGCAATTAACGAAGAGAGAGGTTGTTGACATATTCAATTGCCACATCAGCTATGATGTGTCACCGAAGGTCGATCTTGTAATGCATATATGTACCGCAAAGAATTTCACCAACTCCCATTAGCATACCTTATTTCTCAAAGACACAGAAACCATCTCTTAAGCTTGTAGACTTTCTTCTTACAACTTAATCTTTTGAGATGGGCAAGAAAGGTTCGCCTGAACCTATAAACATTCATCAATGGAATCTAGCCAAACTTCATGTCTCTCAAAGGAAGAAGTGAAGATAACAAATGTTAGTATATAAGGACGGCATTTTGGATGTTCAAGCCTATATTCATTTTTTATATTCTTTCTACTCATCTTTGTCTCTCTACATAATGAGCAAAATTTTCTTTCCAACGAAAAGAAATTTATGGCATTGTATAGCATTTGATGAGCTCAAATCATGATTCTATCTTTTACTCCAATTTCTTTGTTGAAGCAGGAGATTGTTGCCAGAGTACAAACGCAAATTTGCAAAGGAGATTTAGCCAAAGAAGATAATGTAGTTCTTGATTCCAAAATATATGAAAAAGGAACTAAAAGGAGTATGAAAATTGTTTTAATATTTAAGCAACATTATAAAAAAGCAATTATCGATAATCCAATCTTTGGTAACTCAAGAAAGATTGGAAATTTCCACCATGGAAGACCACAAAGATGGGTGGCATAAGCAATATACCATAAGTAGCATAGCATTTTCATAAAATACAATATAAGTTCCCGAAAAGAGACAAGAAGGTGTGTGTATGTCTATTTGTTTGTAATAAATAACTTCAATATCTTGCAAGTAACTCTCTACTTTATAAAGCAAACTCATTATGCCATTACACGATTATTTAATTAATTAACTGTTATACCTCCTGGAAGCAAGTACAATATACATTAACACGTCAATATGACTCTATGAATATTTTGCTCTTCGAAATATTCTTTTAGTATCACCAGGACAATAAAACTTTTTCACAATTTTGTCATTGATCCCTTGTGGTTTTCTTAATTTTTAATTTTTACCCTCCTACCTCTCCCTATACTCTGCCTATCCCAAACTACCTAAGTACAAGATTCGAACCCTAAACCTAATCATAGGAAATACTCTAATAGTTTTTCCCTAACCACTGCAGTAACTCTAGTGGTTCTAATTCCTTCTACTTGTCATATAATCAAGATACACATATTTGTTTAGATTATTATTATGTATTTGAAACTGTAGTTGTCGGTAATCAAATACGTAGAATAATTTAGCATCATGCTAATAGATGTATAAAAATTTTGGTTGAAAAAATGATGTGTTATAGAACCCTGAGAAAGATCACAACAGCTGCTACAAACCAACCAAAGTTTGATTAATATTTGATTAAAGAATGAATACAAAAACCCTATATGTGCCTATTTATAAGTTACAATAAGTTAAATTAAAATTGGAAATAAAACACACTAAAACTCTAAAAGGAACAAAAGCCGCATCTGGCCACTAATGTATGCGGATTCATTATTGCGATTCACAGATTCAAGGCGCGGAACAAGGCTGTAGTGCTTTCACTTGGATGCACGGGAGGGGTCCAATCTTGATGGGAGAGGATCCAGCCACGAATCTATTCTGCGAGACAATGTTGCATTTTTTCTAATTTTTTTTCCATTCTGCACTCACTATAATTTATTGGCACAAATACATTAAACTTATAAATGAACAATTAGAAATATTGCTAAAACTAGTACTATTCCTAATTAATTTTCGAGCTGCCTTGCTATTATAGCAATGAAACAACTTTCTAGGAATAGGAGTTCCTCCATCTCTTTATCCTTAAAGACAGTTACTTGAACAACAAGGAAGCTATCGCATGCCGGTGCACCACCACGACTAAGGCAGGAATAATGCCCAATTAAAGAGAGAAAAGAGGTTTGTTGACATATTCATGCATGTCGGCCAATCCAGGCTTATGTCGTTACCTTAAGGTCGATCTTTTGTGAATGTATATATGGTATTTAGCAAAGATTGTTCACAACTACCTCATTCAGCATCCCTACGTCTCCTCAAAAAAACTTTAGAACCATCTATTCAAACTTGTAAGACTTTCTCTTACACACTTAATCTTTGACATGGACAAGAAAAGTTTTCCACCTGAAACCTATTAACATCAAATCATCAATGGAATCCTAGCCAACTTCAGGTCTTCTCAGAGGCGGGGGGGCTGAAGATAGCGGGAAAATGTTAGTTCTATTAAGGGAGTGCATTTGGGATTGTTCAAACTCTATTATTTCATTTTTAATATTCTTGTCTACTCATCTTTTTTCTTTTTAATGATAAGAGTTTATTTTACGGTTTATTTTTAAGGTGCATTTTATTAGTTTTAATTTTTGAGTTGGATTTTAAGTTTTATAAATAAAATAAAGCGAGGTTTTTTGGTTAAATTATATATTTTTCGGTTAAAAGGTGGATATATTGCCATTTTATGATTTTAATGGTTTAAAAACTTCATTTTTATGCAGGAATGATTGCATTCAATCCACCAAAGGATGTCAATATGAGGTAAAAAATAGAGATTTCGGTGATGAATTTCAAACACCAAGTTGGGACAACAAGAGAATGAAGTGAAAAATGTTCAAGTGAGGAAATGCAATACAAGTCAGTTTTGACACTCTTCAGTATTTTGACCATATCTGGAGCTACACTTATCGGATTGAGGTGATCTTTATACCATTTTTAAGCTAAGAAAGAGACCTACAATTCGTATGAAGACATCGAAATCCATTTCTGCCATCTTCATGGGCAAAACGTTGGAATACAGAAGCTGCATTCTGTGGTCGGAAGTTAAAACAGAGGTTTGAAACAGGGTGGACAGTATTTCGATTCATTATCTCAGCGCTACCCAATGCTCCGATTTTTGGATTGATTCTTTGATAGCATTGGAAAAGCTAAATTCAAAGGGTTACCAACTTTTTTGTGTTTTGCAAACAAAAGCTAGTTTGGCCTTTATCATGGAGGAGAAAATCGGCAGTTGAAATAAGGCCAGAGTGAAAACGCGAGTAGAAAAAACGCGAGTTTATACCGCGTTTTGTGGTAGGCGCGGTTTTATAGCCGGAAATTTCTGCAATTTGACTCAGGTCAATTCTCTTTTGTGCATTACCACTTTCCAGCTATTAAGATGCAAGCGGAATTCGGTTGCACATGCTTCTGCATAAAAGAGAAGACCAAAATGAACGTTGTGGGGAAAAAAAAGGGAAACATCATATCTTTGAACCTTTTTTTACAAAATCTGAGTGGAGGAAATTATTGAAGTGAGAGGGGAATGGAATTTCTACACCTTTTATGCAGAAATACAGGGGAGAAAGCCTGGTTGACCGCAGACGTAGCTAGTTTTCCTTCTTGCAACCAAAGTTTTCTCTCTAGTTTAAGGAGTTTCTTAGAATACAGCATTTAGGATTTTCACTGTAAATCATATTGTTTGCAAGGAAACATAGCAGGAATTGGAGAGCTTCACCTTCAATGGCTAAGTGCTTTCTTTTATCTTTCTTATTACTTGTTACTTTATGATGTTTTGCAAGTAATAAAACTTGTGAATGATTTGTTAAATCATTCATGAGGTAGGCTAAACTCCTTCATCTAGGGAGTAGATGAAACTTATGGGTAAATAATTACTAATTGAATTGTGATTTAAACACTTGTTATATCTTGAGTTAACATGTCTACTTGTGTAGCTGTGATTTTCTTGTTATTGATGAATCCACCAATAGCATTGTTTATAGTGTTATTATTTCAATTGAGATTTAGCGTAATAAAACAATTGGAAAACACATGAGTTAGTGCTGGAGTGATCTGTTCATGAAAATAAGAAGATAAAACTTTAGTGGATTATTTGAAGCATTTTCCATGAATAAAAACGGAGTAGTATGTAGTATTCACCATGGGAAATAGGAAATCTATTATTTGATCTAAGCCATTTCATCATGAAAAATGAGACTTGGTAAATCTTGGAAATAAAATCTCTGGTTAAGCAAGGGAATAAATAGCAAGAAAAGTAAATCCATTCAATTTGTTGTAGTTTATGCCATAAGTGGAATCTACAATCCCTAGAATCTTCATTAAGTGAAATTTCTCTATTTGCATTCAGCATTTGTTAAACTAGATTTGTATATCAGATTTGTAGATTACAGGCATTAGACTTTCTCTGCTCAAAAATTAATTGTAAGTCTAAATAATAGAGAGAACAGGGGCTTAGTAATTGTTTAAATTGCTCCTCGTGGGATCGACCCGATACGCATCTTGTACTAAAATTGCGACCTGTATACTTGCAGTCCAACGGGTGTAAAATCGGAATTAAACTTGCACTTAAAGTAAAAACCCGTCAAGTTTTTGGCGCCGTTGCCGGGGAGCGGCAATATTAGGGCCTAGTCATCTCTATTAATTTAGACATTTTCATTGTTTTTATCCAAGTTGTTGAATTAAAACTACAAAAATTTCTCTTATTTTTATTTGTAGTGCATGCACCGATCAAATAGAGAAGTTGGACATTTTGATCCTGAAATTGAAAGAACATTGCGGAGACAAAGGAGGAATACACTGCATCAAGAGGATCAAGAGGTTTGGCAGCCAATAGAAGATATCTTGATAGAATTACCATTTGAAGAAGAAATGGCTGAAAATGACCTAAATAGGCGAGTTCTGCGAGATTTTACTATACCGGGAACACAAGGTTCACAAACGAGCATAGCAAGGCCTGCGGTAAATGCTAACAACTTTGAGATTAAACCATCACTTATCCAAATGGTTCAACAATCTCAATTTGGAGGTAATGCAGTAGAAGATCCTAATACACACTTAGCTACATTCTTGGAAATTTGTGATACAATTAAAATGAATGGAGTTAGTGATGATGCTATAAGGCTAAGATTGTTCCCATTTTCATTAAGAGATAAGGCCAAACTTTGGCTACACTCTCATGCTCCCAATACTTTCACTGGATGGGATGAATTATCAAGAGCATTCTTAAATAAGTATTTTCCACCAGGTAAGACTGCTAAGCTTAGAATGGATATCACTAGTTTTAGCCAATTGGAAGGTGAATCATTATATGAGGCATGGGAAAGGTTTAGAGATTTGCTTCGGAAATGTCCACATCATGGACTGCCGGAGTGGTTAATCATACAAACCTTTTATAATGGTTTATCTTTCTCCACTAAAACTATTATTGATGCAGCTGCAGGTGGAGCTTTAATGGGAAAAACACCCCAAGAAGCTCATAATTTGATAGAAGAAATGGCAGCAAATAACTATCAATGGGCCAATGAGAGAGGTAATACAAGACGTCACGCAGGTATGATAGAAATGGACACTCTCAATACGCTGAGTGTTCAAATGAATAATGTGATGAAATTGCTAAGTAGACAAGGTCCAAGTTCATCTAATGCACATGTAGCATGCTGTTCTGTATGTGGAGGTGAACATGATACTAATGAGTGTGTCGATTCTGAACAGGTACAATTCGTCAATAATTACAATCGTAATGCTCAAAATAACCCCTACTCGAATACTTACAATCCGGGATGGAGAAATCATCCAAACTTCGGATGGAAGGATCAAGGAAATCAACAAAGGCCAACCAATCCGCCGGGATTTCAACCAAGGCAACCACAGGCTGAAACTAAACCAAGTTGGGAGATCGCGGTGGAAAAACTTGCTAAGGTGACTTCGGACAGATTTGAACGAGTAGAAGGGAGACTGGATCAACTCACTACAATGTACAGGAATGTAGAGGTCCAAATTGGTCAAATTGCTAGTTCTTTGAATAATCGAAATCAAGGAGAATTACCTAGCAAAACAGAGGTCAATCCTAAGGAGCAGGTGCAAGCCATTACTCTTCGTAGTGGTAGACAATTAGAAGATCCTCCAGTGAAGGAAGTTGAGAAAGATGAGAATGAAAAACAAGAAGAAAAGCAGAGGAACCAAGAGGCGATTGTGAAGGAAAATAGGCGGGAGAATTCAAGAGAAAAGCAACCATCATCTTCCACTACCATTCCAATACCCCCTGCGGTTCCATTTCCACAAAGATTAAAGCAAAATAAGTTTGATAAAGATTTTGAAAAATTTGTTAAACTTTTCAAACAATTGCACATTAACATTCCTTTTGCCGATGCTATTTTGCAGATTCCATCTTATGCGAAATTTCTCAAGGAAATCATGACTAGAAAAAGAAAGTTGGAAGACTGCGAAACAATAGCATTAACGGAGGAATGTAGTGCAATTATTCAAAATAAGCTACCACCGAAGTTGAAGGATCCGGGGAGTTTTTCTATACCTTGCACCATAGGTAACGTTGATTTTTCTAAGGCATTGTGTGATCTTGGTGCTAGTGTATCATTAATACCTTTAACGGTGGCTAGACAATTGGGTTTGCATGAGTTTAAACGCACTAATATCACTTTGCAACTAGCGGATCGGTCTATTAGATATCCATTGGGAGTGTTGGAGAATGTATTGATAAAAGTTCAAAAATTTATCATTCCAGTGGATTTTGTGGTATTAGATATGGAAGAAGATATATCTATGCCAATTATTCTAGGTAGACCATTTCTAGCTACTGCAGGTACTATTATTGATGTAAAAAAATGGCAAACTTAAGTTTCAAGTAGGTGAAGAAGAGGTAGAATTTAATTTGAATGAAATGGAAAAATACCCTTCTTTTACCGATCATGCTTATTCTATTGGCACAATTGATAAACTAACCCAAGAGATGAGTCAAGTCAACTTTGACTTAGATCCTCTTGAGTATTGTTTAATGAGTTTAGATAAGCAAGAAGATGTTTGTGAAGAAATTGAAGAATTGGCCAAATACTTGGATTTTCAAGCACCTTATAAAAGGGGTAATTTGTATGAAAGTCTTGGCCAAGGAAAAGGGTTTTCACAACCTTCAGAAATTGAACCTCCAAAGTTAGAGCTCAAGCCACTTCCGACTCATCTAAGGTATGAATTTCTTGGAGAAAATAAAACTTTACCTGTAATTGTTAGTGCTGACCTTGATGATGAACAGTGTGCAAAGTTGTTACGAGTTCTAAGAAGGCGTAAGAAGGCAATTGGATGGACAATTTCAGACATTAAAGGTATAAGTCCTTCTATATGCATGCATCGAATTTTATTGGAGAACGGTTGCAAACCAGTGGTGGAAACACAAAGAAGACTCAATCCAAACATGAAAGAGGTGGTAAGAAATGAAATTCTTAAATGGCTTGACGCAGGTATAGTTTTTCCTATCTCCGATAGTGTTTGGATTAGTCCAATTCATGTGGTACCAAAGAAAGGTGGAATGACTACAATCGTGGGTAAAAATGATGAATTAATTCCATCTAGACTTGTGGTAGGGTGGAGAGTGTGTATCGATTATCGTAAGTTAAATACGGTAACAAGAAAAGATCATTTTCCCCTACCATTTCTTGATCAATTATTGGAGCGAATAGCCGGATATGAATTTTACTGTTTTCTTGATGGTTTTTCAGGATATAATCAAATAGCTATAGCTCCAGAGGATCAAGAGAAGACCACATTTACATGTCCTTATGGCACTTTTGCCTTTAGAAGAATGCCATTTGGGTTATGCAATGCTCCCGCAACTTTTCAACGATGCATGATGGCTATTTTTTCTGATTATATTGAGAAAATTATGGAGATATTTATGGATGATTTTTCTGTGTATGGTTCATCTTTTGATCAGTGTCTTCATAATTTGGAATTGATTTTGCAGAGATGCGAGGAAACAAATCTTGTACTGAATTGGGAGAAATGTCATTTTATGGTAAAAGAAGGAATTGTCTTAGGACACAAGATTTCTTCCAAGGGAATTGAGGTGGATCAAGCCAAAATAGAAGTCATCGAAAAATTGCCACCCCCAAGCAATGTCAAAGGGATAAGGAGTTTTTTAGGACATGCTGGCTTTTATAGACGTTTTATTAAAGATTTTTCTAAAATAGTAAAGCCATTATGTGATTTATTATGTAAAGATACTCCTTTTCAATTTGATGACAATTGTTTGGTTGCATTTGAAAGGTTGAAGAAGGAATTGATTTCGGCCCCAATTATAACTTCGCCTGATTGGTCACTACCATTTGAATTGATGTGTGATGCAAGTGATTATGCGGTTGGAGCAGTTTTGGGACAAAAGAAAGAAGGACGGTTGCACGTCATTTACTATGCTAGCAAGTTGCTAAATGAAGCACAACTCAATTATGCAACCACAGAAAAAGAGCTATTGGCAGTGATATTTGCTTTGGATAAATTTAGATCTTATCTAGTAGGATCTAAAGTTATTATATATACGGACCATGCGGCTCTTAAATATTTGTTACATAAAAAAGATGCAAAACCAAGACTAATTCGGTGGATTCTTTTATTGCAGGAATTTGATGTGGAAATAAAAGACAAAAAGGGAACAGAGAATCTAGTAGCGGATCATCTATCACGCCTAGAATATATTCCAGTCAAGGATCAAGTTCCTATTCAAGAGAATTTCCCGGATGAGTTTGTCCTAGCAATTATCAATTCTCCATGGTATGCTGATATTGCTAATTTTTTGGTAAGTGGAGAGATTCCAAAGGGAATTAATTACCATCAAAAGAAGAAATTCTTACATGATGTCAAAAGTTACTTTTGGGAGGAACCATTGCTGTATAAACATTGTGCCGATGGTATGGTACGTAGATGTATTCCCGAAAACGAGGTACATAATATTTTATATCATTGTCATAACCTTGAAACAGGTGGACATTTTAGCACCTCAAAAACTGTGGCAAAGGTATGGCAATCAGGATTTTATTGGCCAACTATGTATCGAGATGTTCGGGAATATGTTAAAAGTTGTGATGCATGCCAAAGAACTGGAAATATATCTCGAAAGAATGAAATGCCCCTAACTACCTTCTTAGAAGTTGAATTATTTGATATATGGGGTATAGACTTTATGGGACCATTTCCAAGCTCTTTTAATAATAAGTACATCTTAGTAGCAGTGGATTATGTTTCTAAATGGGTAGAAGCAATCGC
>NW_020862874.1:0-18197 GCF_003713205.1 Coffea eugenioides | reverse complement strand
CCCTTTTTCCTTTTCTTTTTCCGGTATCGGTCTTCCACATTACTTGATACTTCTTCATCGATTTCAGCCATGAATACCTGCACAGGGGGCTTGTCAAAGTACAATATGCACTTGAACTTCTTATTTTGAAAATTAATGCAACTAGTACTCATGAAAAGAGCAGCGTAATTGATTCGAAATTCTCAAATGTATTACAAAAAATCTGCACCAGTGTGAGCTTATTTTGTGAAGTCTCATGAATAAAAATTTGCCCAAATGTGGGCCCCTTTTGCAAAATCTCTCAAATGAAAATTTGCCCCAGTATGGACTCATTTAATTGCAAAAAAATTTGTTTGGATGACTCTCCATTTATTTGAACACTATGTTTCCTAACAGAAAATTTCATGATGAATTTCTCAAAATAATACCAAATTACAAATGATTCCTTCCTTACTTTAGCATTGATGCTTGAGGTAATGGGTCACCACTCCTTGTTAGCTCATCTTTCAGGACCAATTAAGTGGGTATTATTTCTGATTTTAAGGTGACTAAGGAAAATGGGAGGTTAGGATCTGTCTTATTCTTGTACCCACTGGTATGTAATCTATTCAACATCACATCTTAATGAAAGCAAATAGTTTGTCACCCCTATTTTTTAAGAAAATTTAGTCAACATATAAGCTTTATAGGCTTGCAACAATATGGGAGGTGAAAATTGGTTATACCCTTATGATCACAAATGATTGATGGATTTCTTACGAGCATAATCCTCACTTTGAGTTGTCATGAGGGATAAGTCAACGGTGGACTTTATGAGCTTGTAATGTGGTTTGAAAACGATAGTTAAAGAATAAAACTTTCAAGGACATTGCACCGAAAATTACATTTTTCAAAATGGCTCTCTATTTTGAACTCAAAGATCTCAGACTTTGTTTGCATTTTCTCACCATTCATTAGAGACTTCAGCGTCGAATTTTTCTGCATTTCCTTGCATTTACTTTTCTTGCTTTGCTTTTGCTTCTTTTTCCCTGTCCTCGACCTGGTGGGTTTTCACATGGTGAGTAGCGTCAACCCCATACCCAAGCAATTCAGAAATACAGCTAAAATTTTCGACATCAGAAATTTTCTTGACAGGGCTGTTGCAAAGAACAGAAGTCAGGACTTTCGGCTTTTGTAATGGGGTCAGGTGGGGTGCTTAGAAAAGTTAAGGCTTGAAAACGGATTTCAAAAGCGGTTTGAAGAATCTGAGATCGCATTGTTGCGCCAACCCTATTTTAGGGCTAAATCAAAATTTGCCCCAGTTTATGCTCAATTGAGGCTTTTTCTCTTTCATTTTCTTCCTTCTTTTGATTTTTCGGCCTTCTGCCATTCTTTCGAATTTTTCACAAAATTTGCCCCAATTTATTTTTGAACTGAGGTTCTCTTTTCTTCTTTTGTCTTTTGATTTTTATTGCATTATCACTTTTCACTTCTTGAAACTTTTCCCTTTTCTACTCAAACTTGCCCCAGTGTGGGGTTTGCGATTTTCAGGGGTTGCCAAATGAAATATTTTATTCTGAAGGTTCAAAAGGGATAACTAGGGATAGAATGTTTGATTGGAAAAGAAGAGGGCCTGACTTTTATTCTGTTTCTTACAATAACTCTGAAAGGAAACTTTCATTAATGCGAAATTTCTTGCATGTATCTGAATTAACTGACTGAGGAAGATCTTTGTTCATCCATATCTGTGAAACATAGGCGATCCGTGCGGAAAAAACCCTTCCTTTTCCTTTCTCTTTCCCTCTTTTCCAAAATTGAAACCCAGGCAGAAACAAATTTCTCCAATTTGTGGTTCCCTCTTTTCTTTTAATTTTAGCATTTTTGCTTTTCTCCTTTTTGGAAAATTCTCCAATCTCCCTCCCCAATGTGGGGGTGCGATCGTAAGTGCTTTTGAAAAGAACCACCAATTTTAGCTCAAATGAGGATGCAAGGGATAAATGGTGTTTAGGTTGTAGAAACGATGGCCAAAGTATCATTCTTACACCTCATGACAACCAAAGTAACGAAATGGTCATTAAGAATCCATTCCCCTTTTGATATTTGAAAATTTTCCAATATAGGGTAGTGATCATCAAGGCACTTATTTGAAACGAAATTATTCTTGTAAAGGCTCAAATGGGAGAGCGAATGATAAAATCTGTGTAGATAGAAAAACGAACGCTTGAAGTGTCATTCCAAATTTTCAAAATAAACAAGAATAATGCACATTTTGCTTTCACTTGGATGTGAATTGAATATAATTAGACACAGTGGACATTTCTCAAGCAAAGATCGCCCCAATTTGCAATTTATCAATCAATGTGACTGATTTTATTTTGGGATTAAGTGAAGAAGAAAAGGTATCTCATGGGGCCTTTTGAGTGACCTCTTTTTAATTTTGAGCACTCTTATTGTGTAGCTCGGATCACTAATCTAGTGTACACAAGGATTTTAGAAAGCATACACTTGCGAATTTTCAGGCTGGGGGTTGAAAAAATCTCAATTTGAGCTTATTTCTTAAAATTTGTCATGAAATCTCTTAATGAGCTCAATAAAGAATGAAATGTAGACGAGTATATACAAAACTAATAATTGTCTAAATAAAAGCTTCATTATTGCCAATGTTTGAGAAAATTTTAAAAGCAATACATATGAGAAAAATTCTAAAGAACTCCTTTACACATGTATACACACTTTTCTCTCTTAATAGCCCCCTTTTTTCTTTGAGCAATGAAATCTCTTAAATGTTTTACACGAGCGCTTTCAGATGAATTTACATTCACATTGTAGGGCCTGCCCAAGAATCAAGTAATTTTCAAATTTTATCAAATCAAAATTATTATCAGATATAGAAAGATATTTTCACCTTATTGAAATATTCTTATGAATGCAGGGGGGAAGGGGAAAAATAAAAGAAAAATACCCAGAGTTAGTAAGCAAAATTGTAAAATCAGTATGCATGTCCTATGGGGGGAACCCTTTTATGCCAAGGGTAGGCCTAGCATGAAAATGCAATCCTCTGGGAGTAGGCACTATACAATACCTGATGAATCCGACCAACTTATTGCGTGAAAGAATAATTTTGACAAATTTGATCAATTGGAGTGAGAAGAGACATTTGGTCAATTTGAAAATGATGTGTAAAAGAATCTACCCTTGAAAGGATTGTAATGTCTCGACTAATTTATTCAGTGAACCTTTGATTTAAACCCTAAAGAGAAGAAGCGGGTCAAATGAATAGGATGAAATTGATGATTTATTCAAAATCGACTAGATTACCTTAAAAAGGGTAAAAGGGTCAAATGCATTGCACGAAATTTGATTATTTATTCAAAATTAAATGGATAACCCTAAAAAATGAATTGAATGAAATCAATTGATTAAGTTAAATGATGATTTATTCAAAATCGACCCACCCTCCAATTAGCCCTAAAATGGAATGTGTTATGTGTTAAACTGTTCAAATGATCAGATATTATTCAAATTAATGTCCATCATACAAGGAATTTTTACCAATTTTGATAAAATGGCCAAAAAGTGATTACTAGACGCTCATATTCCAAATATTGCTCCATGAAAATGATCGGATCCTACCTTACCTTGTGCACTATCCCTTTGGATGGTATAAAAATATAAACGTGGAAGTCTCCTTGGATTAAATATCCGAGACACAGGGCGATTTAGTCCTAACGTGGGATTCCCTAAATGGCATTCCCTTCTAGGCTTTATGCGTGATGCCAGTTTATTAAAGCAGTAAAATATGCAATTTGAAATGAAACATGACCTAAGGGACCCTTTATTTGCCAGGGTAGGCCTAAAATGATATGGCATTATTAATTCGTGAACGAAATATATCAAAATTTCTTAAACGTGCAATAGCCTATCTAAGAAGGTGGGTTCTATAAAGAAGATCATGCCAGATCTCTTATTCCTAACGTTTGTGAATGCAAAAGACAAGAAAACAAAGAAACGTTAGTTCAACTCATAATCACATAACACGTTGGGCAATTTAAAGAAAAAAGATAAATAAGGAAAGAGGGGTGGGATCCCTCCCCTCGTGCCTAGTGCTCCTAATCGGGTAGGTCGACTTATCCTAGGCATTTCTAACATGGATGCATGAGGTTGGGTTTACTAATGCATCTAGACTCGATCAAGTTTCAGGCTCCCAAGCCTTCAGACCTAAAGGCGAAGGGTCATCACTCCCAGGGCCTTTGGTCGGTGGCTCGAGTGATCCCTTAGGTAGCGCTATGGGCGCAGGGCACACCATCCGCCTACCCAAGGCAATCGATTCTAATCCTACAGGGAGATGTGGGATGGCGCCCACGAAAAAGAAAAAAAATAGGGTAAATAAGACTATGCATGCACGTATGAGGTGCTTTCTTATTGAGGGGAGGGATTGTACCATTAGATGCGGTCGAAGGTTCTAGGGTAACTACCCCCCAATCCCAAAATGCAATCGCGAAACAAGTAAACAAATAAATGAACCATCCATTCATCACATACATAGTGTGCGAAAAGTGATTATGAGCACGATAGATGCAAAATCCCTAAAAAGAGGAAAAGGACAAAAGGGAAAGAGGAATGCAATCCTAAACATCCAAATGCGATATATGAGAAGGTTAAAAGAAGAAAAAGATTGACTAAATCAAATTTGCTCGGACCCTCTAAGTCCCCAGTGGAGTCGCCAGCTGTCGCGCCCCATTTTTTATAAGAAAAAATAAATAAATGTTTAAAAAGTAAATTTTTGATTTGAAAAATGATTTTTGATTTACAAAGAAAGTGGGTCTAAATGGGACTTGAAAATGCGACGATTGACCCAAAATATAGTTTAAAAAGGGTTTTTGAAATAAAAATCGGAGTCGCCACTTGCTATAGAGTTAAGGTGTACCAAGTCACCTAAAAATGAATTTTTTAAAGGAAAAAGATAGAAAAGAAACCCCTTTTAAACGACTCCTAGTCTACGTAAACCAACGAAAAAGGTTCGGGAGTCACATTTGACGAAGAGGAAGGCAAGGATGAAATCCAAGGCACCCCTTCGACCTATCCAAGGCTAGTTGCGTGATTTAGTCAAAGATTTTCTTGTTTTAACCAAAGCATTTATCACATTTGGATGCACTATATGAATGCAAACCCTAGACCTAGGGGGCATCGGGGGGCAAAATTTCTCTTCAAAGCTTGAGTGGTGCCAATCACATTAATTGTGATGCCCAATAATGACTTTTTGGAGAGGTCACGAATAATGCAAAAATATGAGACTCTAAGAAAAGGAAAAGGATAAAATAATTATAGAAACATACATGTCTTAAAGGAATGCATCATGTCGGGTACGGGGACTAATGTTCGTGACTCAATTTTCCCTTTTAATAGAGGGAATACGAGCGTGCTAAGGCTAGAAAGCCAAACTCGTCCATATCCCATATTCAAGGGGTATCCCTAATCTAATCAAGCAAATGAACTAACCTAATTCTAATGCTTATATGAGATGCAAGTCTAATATCATGTTTCATACAAAAGGGTATATCTATAAGGGAAATTAGGGATAAGGGATATACATATAAGGGAAATATCATACAAAATGATAAAAGACCCTAGAAAGTGAAAAATATGCTTGAGGTGGAGTGATTTGATCATACAAGCATGGTCTAACGCTCGAAAGGCTCTTAAGGGTCTAGCGTTGGACTAGCCCACATCTACGCTATCTCACAAGCATTGGACTTGCAAGAGCTCGAGGGGACAACCATGACTAGCATTGGACTAGCCACGGTTATGTGCATTTGCATCCATCATACACATATATAAGTAATGGGCATAATTAAAGCAAGTAGACATGGGAGCACGTAATTCACATAACACATAAGCATGCACATCTAGATGCCAAAACCTAAGAAAGCGATTAAACACATAGAACCTAAGCATGCAAAACACATAAGGCAATCAAGGCCCTAACTATTACATTTTTAGGGGGAAGGCCTACTACAATCTAAAAGGGGAATGAATTAAATAAAATAATAACCTAGCTATTACAACTTTGGCATTCGAGTGCCTTTCAAATGATCAACATCGAACTAAAATAAAATAAACATACTAAATTAAAACAAATAAAGCGAATAAATAAAATGAAAGCATCCAAATGGCATGCAATTGAGCACATAAAGTCACATAAGGCACATAGGGTCAAAATAAAGTCAAGAATAAGGGATAGAGTGTACCTCCCTTGAGTTGGGGTCCTAATGGAGTGAAACTACTTATTTATCCTCCAAAAACAAAGAAAGGGTCAAGGCACCACTTTAATTAATAAGTAATCACAAAAAATAGAAATAAACATGAAATTGAATCAATTAAATCATGTAGATGACCCACATTTGAGAAGTCAAAAGAATAAAAGACTTGATTGCAAACATTAACAAAGTTTTGGGGTCAAAATTAAAGAAAAATAAAATTTAGGGACCTATTTGCAATTAAATTAGGGACCCAATTGAAAGTATTGAAAGTTTGTAGGGCCATAGTGAAATTAAAGAAAGGTATAGGGACTGATCTGCAAATTCATTCTCTGGTTTCTTAATGGAGCAGGCCACTGGGCCATTTTCTAACTTCTTCTTGGGCCAAGACCACTTGGCCCGATTAGAAGTCCAGGGGAATGACATAGGTCAACCCATTTTTTTTTTACCAAATAAACCCAACCCAAATTAATCACAAGCCCAACCAAAAGTGTTGGATTTTAACCTTCCAAAGCCCAACAAGAAACCCAAACAGATATTATTAAGCCCACTTTTCAAACCCAACCAAATATTATTACCCAAAAACCCAAACCATAAAACTAAACCCAACAAAATTAGCAAATCAACTAAAATTATTAAGCCACAATTATGATCTAAAACCCAAAATTAATTTATCCCAAAAGGTCACATAAAATAGGCAAACATAGGATTAAGCTCAAGAAAGGCAAAATGGATTTGATTTTTCCAAATTTTGAGGCCACGGTGAACAAGGGGGACTTGAGGAATTAAAATGCAACAAAATAGGGACTTAACTGAATGAATTATGAATGTTTTAGGGGTCAAAATTAAAGAAAAGCAAAGTCCAGGGGTCAACTTATGCTTAAATCATGACTTAATTGAACGAAATCTGGCAATTACGCAAGCTTTAATGTAATTTCACCAAAGGTCAGGAGTCAAACTGCGAATTCATAAATATTTTCCAACCCAGTTTCGTCTTCCTCGCGATGCTCAGAAGCCATTTCCGTTCTTCTTTGCAATCGAAGCCATTCCGAAAATCAATACAAAACAAAACTCCCTCTCCTAACATTGATTTGAGTTCGTACAAAAGGAGAAATAAGGACAATCAAGATTTATCAAACGCAAGGAATTAAACTTGCCGACTTATCCGTTTTCCTCACACAAAGACGCAGACAAGTTATCTTTCAAACATAATATTCGGTTGGACATTTTATCGAACAGCATGTGGGCAAAAGAAAAATCACCGATTCTTGTTTAATTAAAACCGTATTCAACCCCACAAATTTATCAGAAGCACACAAAATGATGAATCTACAGTCCATTCAATCACATAGAGCGTATATGCTCGAAATTGCAGACAACCGACAAGAAACAGATTCATAAGAGACGTGCTTGGGGTTGGGATTTTCATCATTTGTGCTTGAAAGGCAAACTGAAATTCGAAGGAAAGAATGACTTACAGTGCTTTCTTGGTGACAATTTGCAGGCGATGGTGATGGATTGACGGTGAGGTGGTAGTCGAAGCCTCTGCTGCTTCGTCGGCCGCGGTGGCAGAGGCGGCAGCGGAGGTTGAAAGGTGGCGGCAGAGGCGGGGAGCAGCAGCGGTTTGCTCTGTTTTTCCCAGATTCTCCTTCACCTTGCCGAAGCTTTCTTCCTCTCTGGCTCTCTCTCTCGATTTTCCTTTACGCTGCTTTACCTGAAGCCCTCCTTTTGCTTTTACTCTGTTTTTCCTTCGGTTTTTTCCTCTCCTAGCTCTCTTTTCCATTCTCTTCAGTCCGAGGCTCCCGCGAAGTTCAGTTTTCCTCCAAAAACAAAATCAGCCGCCAAGCCTTTTTCTCTTGCTTGGTTTCTCTCAGTCTCCCCTGTTTTTCTTTTTCCTCCCCCGTTTTGTTGAAGCCCTCCGTTCCCCTTTTTTTTGTTCGATTAGTTTTCTAGTTTCTTGCTCCCCGGATTCCCAGGTTCTTTCTTTGGATTTCTCTACTGCCGAAAACCTCTCCCTATTTTCCAGCCGAGCTTTCCTCTCGGTCCTCTCCTTCTCTCCGCTCTCTTGTTCTTTTTTCTGCTATTTTCCTTAACCCCCCAACCGAGAGCCTCTCTCTCTCTTTTTCCTCCTACTCCGCCGCCCACTCTGTTTTTTTTTAGCCTCCAAACGAAGCTCCCCTTTCTCATTGTTCCCCCCTTTTGTTTGCGGCTGTTTTCTTCTTTAAAGGCACCCCAAAAAACTAAACCTAATATGAAAGGCCAAGATTTCAAACCATAAAGTAGGCTTATGTGTCTTATTCTTGTCCCTTTGATTGACTTTTTCTTTTTTTTCCTTTTTCCTTTTTTTTTCCTCTTTTTTCTTTTTTTTCGAAAATTTAGTGCAAAAAGCTCTTAATTCAATTAAAGTAAGACACGAAACACGAATCAAAAACAAAAAATCAAATAAAATAAAACCTAGAATCGAAACAAACAAAATAAAATTAAATGAATTAAATGATTAAAGTTTAATTAAATGATAAAATGACTTAAAAACAAAGACTAAAAGTAAATGAAATTAATCAAAAACCAAAAAATACCTTAAAAATTTGTGTCTACAGTTTGCCCTCTTTGTGAGTTTTGGAAAAAACTTGAGACAAAGAAGTAGACACCAAATACTTACCTGTGTTATTCGGCTGCAGCTACTCGAATGACTGTCATTATTGAAACGAGGACTGACCTCTTTAAAAAAAAAAAAAAAATTTAAATGGGACTGATCCAAACAAGAAATTTAAAACGGACTGACCCCAACTGTCGCGCCCCACTTTTCGATCGTCGAATGTATGATGTGTGAAGTGTGGTGTGTGAACGTGTGCAAAGTAAAAGTAAAGGCCATGGGACTTTGGAAAGCGACGATTTGGCCAAAAAATAGTTTTAAAAAGGGTTTTGAAATGAAAAGTTTGGAGTCGCCACTTGGTAATGGTTTAAGGTGTACCAAGTCACCCAAAAATGAGTTTTAAAGTCAAGTAGTAATAAACCCTTTTTAAAACGACTCCTAGTCTACGTAAACCAAAGAAAAAGGTTCGGGAGTCACGTTTGACAAAGGGGAAGGCAAGGATAGAATCCAAGGCACCCCTTTGACCTAGCCAAGGCTAGTTGCGTTGATTTAATCAAAGATTTTCTTGTTTTAACCAAAGAATTTATTACATTTGAGTGCCCTACATGAATGCAAACCCTAGACCTAGGGGAATTGGGGGAAATTTCCCTTCAAAGGTTGAGTGGTGCCAATCACATTAATTGTGAAGCCCAATATCAATCCTTTGAAGAAGTCACGAATAATGCAAGTGGGATGCAAATGAATGAAATGCATGCGTGCAATGTGAGGACATGAGTTTGAAAAAGTAATAAAAGAAAATAAATATGTAAATGAAAGTGTGCACGTGAGTGGGCAATGTACGGTATGTGAAATGATAATATGAAGTGCATGTGTGCAAGTAATGATAAAAGTGTTCGTGTGCAAGTGAAGAAACTCAAGGGTGCACGTGTGCAAAAATGGGAGGAAAAGTGTTCATGTGCAAGTGAAAGGATAAAAAGGTGTACGTGTGCAAATGAGAGGGAAAGTGAAAGTGTAATGATGGAGTGGACTTAGAATGCATGAGCCTAGGGAATTCATGCATATTGGGACGGGGAGACCTAAATCGCGACTTAATTTGCCCTTTTATAGAGAGGATATAAGCGTGCTAAGGCTTTAGAAAAAGCCACACTCGTCTATATCCCATATTTAAGGGGACCCTCAAGCAAATGAACCCTGTAACTAGCATGAAATGCAAAAATCCTAAAATGGGGGGAAAACGGGTTCGAGGATCATGCCAAATGAAAAAACTAAGAAAAATGCATGATATGTGGTGAACAAGCAAATGATATGCTAATGAGGAACAAAGGAAAAATCCTATTGGGTCTAGCGTTGGACTAGCCCATCTATGAATTCCGACTAGCGTTGGACTAGCGGAAACGTACATTCATCCATTCTATTCATTCATGGTTATGAAAGCAAGTAGACATGCCAAAATGCTCGTAAACACGTAGCACGTAGCACTTAGCATGCTCGACTAGATGCAAGAGCCTACTAAAGCAATTTAACATGTAACAGCAAAAACAAGCAACCAAGGGGAAGGGGAAATGGACCAGATGCTCTCCGAGCACTATCTATTACAAGCCAAGAGGTGTACACATACCCCATGAAAGCATAAAAGGGAAAGGGTGAATGGACCAGATGCTCTCCGAGCACTATCTATTACAAGCCAAGAGGTGTACACATACCCCATAAAACTTAAATAAAAGTAAAAGCAAGTAAATGCACGCAAGGAGATAAGGAAAGCGGAGTAGGCATGCATATTCACATAGCACGTAGGAGCACGTAGGGTCAAATGAAGTGCAAATGAAGGATAGAGTGTACCTCCCTTGAAGCAACGCCCTAGCGTAGTGAAATTACTAACTTACCCTCCAAAATAATAGAAAAGTCAAGGTACCACTTAAATTATCAAATAAATCAGAGAAAATGGAAATAAACGCCAAATTGAATCACTTGAGGCCTTCCAAAGAAAGTAAACTACTCGTACTTAACCAATTAAGACAAGCAACGACCCAATTGAGAAATTAAAGGGGTTTAAAGAGCCAATTTATTATAAACACTAAGGGACTTGAAAAAACATAAAATAAAATTAAGAATCAAAACCAAATCCAACAAGAAATTTCACAAAAAGGTAAATGAGAAGCAATTTATTAGTATCTAAGTAACAAAATGCCAAAGAATCCAAGAAAAACCAAATTAACTACAAATGTGGGAAAAAGATATCACTAGATCCTTTAAATCCATTCTACAACCCCTTAAGCCCGATTAATTATTATAGAATTTCAAGGGCCCAAGATCAACTACGGGTCAATGAGTGGTTTCACTTGCAATTTAGAATCCCTAAAGCAACCATTAATCAATCAATCAGAAATTAATTAAAGCGTTTTACAAACCTTAAAGGCCCCAGAGCAAGACGAAGGTCAAGCAACAAAATTTGTTTAAGAAAATTAAAGAAAATAGGCAAACATAAGCTTATTTGGTCGTGAAGCCCCTAAAGTCATGAATTAAGTGCAATTGAAGCAAGGCATGGTAGTCAATTGAAATAAATAGGCAATGAAGTTGTAGGACTACAAGTTACCAAGGACCAAATTGAGGAAATCATCCAATCGATTGGGCCACAGTAGGACAAGGGGAGACTTGGGGGACCAAAGTGCAAATTCTGGAAATTATTTTCATGCAAGCTTCATGCAACAAGCGTAAGGAACTTGTTTCTGCAACAATCATTTTTGCCGAAAGCTTTTGCGGCCCAAAACAACATTGCTACTTTCATTTCCGCAAAACAAGTGTCAACCCCAACACAAACTTAATCAAAATTCTTTCAAATCAAACCAACTTCATTTCCGCAAACAACTTCAACATTCAATCAAACCAAAGCATAAAAGAAAAATCATGCCAATGCCATGAAGAAAATTTCTGCTATGACCATTTCGCAGCTTCAGGAAAAATCTTTGCTTCCACAACCATTCTCATGCAATTTCTTCTTGCACTTAGACATATTCATGCAAACAACCAATAAAAGGCTTGATTGAACTGTCATCTAGACAAGATACCAGCTTGGAACCGAAATGAAAGAGTAAACAAAAGACTAAAACCGTAAGACATGAAGATTCGGCCAGCTATGTACATTTTCCAGCAATGTTTCTTGCCATTCTTGTGGTCATTCTAATGCAACTTTTCCATTCAAACAACAGCTAGAATCTTAAACAAACATCATGACTTTGACCTTAACAATAAAATTAGCAAATTCAACGTCCTAATAAGCCAAAACATAAACAGAAAAAACACACCAGTGCTTAGAGAAAAGTCCAGCCAGCATTCGGCAATTGGAGTTGTTCATTTTCCAGCAAAATTGTGATCATAACTCAAGTGCTTAAAACACAAATTTGCAAACCCAAACACCATTCATTCTATTTCCTCTCAAGGCATCAGGTCAGGAAACAAACCAGGTAATAAACTCAAATGATAGACATGACATTCAAATCAGATTTTCACAACCATCAACTTAATCCAAATGCGTGAACTTGGGATAGGGAGTGGGAAGAGGAAAACGCAACTTCATGGCATCAACATCTACTGAAAAACATGTAATACAAGGCTTCAACTACTCCAACGAAAATCAAAGTTATCAACCATTGCTTTAACGAAGGTCTGCTATGTCTTTGCATTGGCCAGATTTTAATTCGTAAGAAACAAAACTAAGTTTCAGCTTAACAGGCTGGGCTCCATTTAGAGATGGAAATGAACAGAAAAAACAACAGGATGGATAGTTGCACTTAACGAAGGAGGTTACCTAAGAACGTGAACTCTGAAGAACGCCTTCAAACCGAGAGATTAAGTCTGCAAATTCTCGCCGGCGAAGATTCGAAACTAATGACGGGCAGACTTAGAGCAGAATTTTGAAAGTCTTGTGGCCCTTTTTATGGAAGCTACTCAACACCAAAGCTGTCCTTCAATGACCAGAGAAGATGCAGAAAGCAAAAGGTTCCTCAGAAACCTAACATCTGCGCCTGAATTCGAAACAGAACCAGGCTGCTCGTCGTGAAATTTTGTAGAAATTTGTGGCAATTTTTCCTCTCTTCATTCTTCCACTCTCTTGCCGTTCTTTTACCGTAACCTCCTCTCTCTCTGATTTCAGCCGCCAGTTTAAACCTTCAGCTCCTATCAGCCGTAAACCTCCCTTATCATTTCTGCTTAACCAATTTTAGCCCTCACCTACTCTCTCCCTTCAACCGTCAAAAGAATCCCTATGTTCTCTGCCCTCTTCGCTGTTTTCTTTTCCTTCCTTTTCAACCCCAGTCTTCACGGCCGCCTCCCTTTTCTCTGGTTTCTTTCCGTCAACTTAGCCTTAGCTTTCCCTTGCTCTCTTTGTTTCCTGCCCATAAACTTCCCTCTGTTTTTCTTTTTCCCGATAGTCCTCTTCTCCTCCTCCCGAAGCTTTTCCCTCTTTTGCCGTCATCAACCTCTCTTGCTCTCCAGATTTTTCCCTCAACTCTCAGCCCGTAAAACCCCAGCAAACCCCCTTAGCCTTCCTTTCTTCTTTGATGTTTTTTTTTCCTTATCTCCCCCCGATCCTCTCCTCTTTCTGTTTTGTTCTTTCGTTCATCCACAGCCGCCCCCAAAACCTCTCTATCTCTCCTGGTTTCTAGTTTTTTCTTTTGCCGTTCGTTCGTTATTATTTTTTTTGCGGCTACTGGCTCCCTTTCTATTTATATGGAACCTCCCTCACCCTAAAACCTCCAGTCCTTTCTTCCATATTTGCTGCCAAGGAGCTGCCCAAGAGCCCTTTTTTGCAAGCTGCGACAAAACGCAGCTTGCATGCCGCATTACACTTTTTTTTTTTTTTTTTTTTTTTGAACTTAATAACTTAATAAATACAGAAATGATAAAATATAAATAATAACAATAACAAATTGCCAAAAACCAAGTAATAATAATAATAATAATAATGAAAATAATTTAAAAACTGAACAACTAAAAACAACAAAAATGACCATTTTTCCATCTCTTTTTGTTTCATTTTTTTCATTTTCCCCAAAATAACTTAATAAAAATAACTAAAGTGCCCAAAGATTGAATTTAAATAAATAAACATATTTTTGTGAACAAATTTTCCTTTTTCCTTTTTCTCTTTTTTTCATTTTTCCGATCTAACTAAAGCCTATTTTTTTGAATTTTTCTTTTCAAGAAAGCATTGAATAAAAATAAAATGACTATAACATATTTTTGATGTTTTTCCCTTTTTTTCTAAAAACTCTACGCTAATTTTAAACTTAAAAGCTAAGACTAAAAATTAAAACTAAAAGTAAACAACGAATGCAAGCAATCTAAAATGAAAATCATGAAATAGATGCCACATAAAATTATTCAAAATTTGGTGTCTACAGTTTGCCCCTCTTTGTCTGAGTTTTGAAAAAACTTGAGACAAAGAAGTAGACACCAAATACTTACCTGTGTTATTTGGCTGCAAAAGGATTCCAATGAACAAGAATTTGAATACGGGACTGACCCAAACATGAAAAATAAAACGGGACTGACCCGAGCAGGAATTTAAAATTGGGATAGACCCACGGGATAGACCCGGACAGAAATGTAAAATTTGGATAGACCCACGGGATCTTTGGAATGTTGGCGGCACAAAATCCAGGCCCAACGTGATATTTGGAATGTTGGCGGCACGAAGTCCAGGCCCAACGTGACATTTGACCTGTTGGCGGCACGAGACTCAGGCCCAACGTGACATTTGAACTGTTGGCGGCACGAAACTCAGGCCCAACTTGACATTTGAACTGTTGGCGGCACGAAACTCAGGCCCAACTTGATATTTGAACTGTTGGCGGCACGAAACTCAGGCCCAACTTGACATTTGAACTGTTGGCGGCACGAAACTCAGGCCACGAAACTGGCCCAACTTGACATTGGCGGCACGAAACTGAACTGTTGGCGGCACGAAACTCAGGCCCAACTTGACATTTGAACTGTTGGCGGCACGAAACTCAGGCCCACTTGACATTTAATTTGAACTGTTGGCGGCACGAAACTCAGGCCCAACTTGACATTTGAACTGTTGGCGGCACGAAACTCAGGCCAATCTTGAACTTGAACTGTGGCGGCACGAAACTCAGGCCCAACTTGACATTTGGAAACGTTGGCGGCACCAAATCCAGGCCCAACGTGGTGATGTGAAGCTGGTGGCACGAAAACCAAGCCCAACGTGATAAAGTGAATGGTCAGTGGGATAAGACCCAGTCCTGCCATCCAATTGGTCAAGAAATTGAATTTGATTTGTCAAGAAACAAGAAATTAATTTTGATTTTCCAAGAAACAAAAATTTGAACTTGATTTTCGATTTTTGACTTTTGAATCTTTCTTGATTTTTTGAGAGAATCTTTTTCAAAAATAGTTTGCCCCAGTGTAGGGCCCTTTTCCCTTCTTTCTTCTCTTTCTTCGGCATTGGCCTTCTATATCGCCAGATGCTTTTCGTCGACTTCAACTGTGAATACCTGCACAGGGCTTACGTGCACTCAAATGAGCGTGACTGATTTGAAAAATGCATTATTTTGATTCTTGGACGAAATCCTCAATTGGACTACAAAAATATTTGCCCCTGTGTGGGCTTATTTTGTGAAATTTTGCAAATAAAAATTTTGCCCCAGTTTGGGCCCATTTGATTGCAAAAATTGGTTTAGATGATTTCCCATTTACTTGAACAAAGAAAAACCGCACTTCCCAAAATTTAGAAAAGAGTGCACATACAACAATGTGAAGAAACTTTAATCGTCAAGTTTGAACTCATGCAGAAATTTCATGATGAATTCCTCGAAATAACACCAAATTTAAGAAGATTTCTTCCTCACTTTTTAGTATCGGTGCTTTGGGTAATGGGTGACCCTTTCCAGTTGGCTCATCTTTCAGGACCAATCAAGTGACTTTATTTTTGATTTTGCGGTGGTTAAGGGAAATGAGAGGCTAAGATTTATCTGGCTCTTGTGCTCAAAAATGTAATCCATTCAACATCACATCTTAGTGAAAGCAAAGAGTTTGTCACCCTTATTTCTTAAGAAAACTTAGTCAACGTACAGCTTTATAGGCTTGCAACACTATGGATGGAAACGATAGCTAAACATGCAAAAACTGGTTATACCCTTATGATCATGAGTGATCGATGGATTTTTATGAGCATAATCCTCACTTTGGATGGTCATGAAGGAATAAGTCAACGATGGACTTTATCAGCTCGTAATTTGGCTTGAAAACGATAGTTAAAAGAAATAATTTTCAAGGACATTGCACCAAAGATCGCATTTTCCAAAATTGCCCCTATTTTGGACTCCAAGATCGTGGACTTTGTTTGACTTTTTATCATCACTTAACAGGGTCTTTCAGCATCAAATCTTTTTGCATCTTTCTTTTGTATTCATTTCGCTCATTTTTCCTTTTTCTTCTTTTTCAGCAATACCCTCTCGGGGTTTCACATGAAGAGCAGTGTCAACCTCACACCTAATCAATTCAAAATACAACCAAAATTTTCCGGCATCAGAAATTTTCTTGACAGGGCCACCGCAAAGAACAGAAGTCAGGACTTTCGGCTTTTGTAATGGGGTCAGGTGGGGTGCTTAGAAAAGTTAAGGTTTGAAAACGGATTTCAAAAGTGGTTTGAAGAATCTGAGATCGCATTGTTGCGCCAAACCCTATTTTAGGGTAAAATCAGAATTTGCCTCAGTTTTTGCTCAATTGAGGCTTTTCACTTTCATTTCCTTTTTTCTTTTGATTTTTCGGCCTTTTGCCGTTCTTTCGAACTTTCACAAAATTTGCCCCAGTTTATTTTTGAACTGAGGTTCTCTTTTCTTCCTTTGTTTTTGATCTTGTTGCTTTTCACTTTTCACTTCTTGAAATTTTCTTTTCAACTCAAACTCGCCTCCAGTGTGGGGTTTGCGATTCTCAGGGGTTGCCAAACGAAATAATTTATTCTGATGGCTCAAAAGGGATAACTAGGGATAAAATGTTCGATTGGAAAAGAAGATGGCCTGACTTGTATTCCGTTCCTTACAATGACTCTGAAAGGAAATTTTCGCTAATGCGAAATTTTTTGCGTGTATCTGAATTAACTGATTGGGGAAGACCCTTGCTCATCCATATTTGTGAAACATAAGCGATTCACATGGACAAAACCCTTCCTTTTCTTTTTTCAAACTTGGAACCCAAGTGGAATCAAATTTCCCCAATTTGCAGCTCCCTCCTTATTCTAGCATTTTTGCTTTTTCCCTTTTTCCTTTTTTTTTTTTTGTTTTTTTTTTTTGAAAATTCTCCAATCTCCCTCCCCAATGTGGGGTACGACCATGAGTGCATTAGAAAAGAACCACCAATTTTAGCTCAAAATGGGGATGCAAGGGATAAACAGTGTTTAGGATTGTAGAAGCGATGGCCAAAGTATCATTCTTACACTTCATGACAACCAGAGTAACGAAATGCTCATTGAGAATCCATTCCCTTTTGAAAATCTTCCCAATGTAGGGTAGTGATCATTAAAACCATTATTTGAAACGAAATTATTCTTTTAAAAGCTCAAATGGGAGAGCAAATGATAAAAATCTGTATAGGTAGTGAAACGAATGCTTGAAGTATCATTCCAAATTTTCCAAACAAATAAGAATAATGCACATTTTTGCTTTCACTTAGATGTGAGTTGAATATAATTAGACACAGTGAAAATTTCTCAAGCAAAGATTGCCCCAACTTGCAATTCATCAATCAATGTGACTGATTTTTTTTTTTTTGGGTTGAAAGATATCTCATTGGGCCTTTTGAGTGATCGCTCATCCTTTTCCTTTCTGACCACTCTTATTGTATAGTTTGGATCTCCAATCTAGTGTACGTAAAGATTTTAGAAAGCATACACTTATGAATTTTCAGGCCGGAGGTTGAGGAAATCTTCAATTTGGTCTTATTTCTCAAAATTCATCATAAAAGCTCCAATGAATAAGAATAAAGAATGAAATGTACATAAATTTACACAAAACAATAATTGTCCACAACTTTATTGCTGAAAAAGTTTGAAACAAAATTTCTCATTCAATTATGGTACAAATGAGAAGAGAGAGACTTGTACAGAGCTCCACATATACACTTTTTGTCTCTTTTCTTTTGGGAACAAAATGTATTAACAAATCAAATAAATAGAATTTCCCCTTTATGCTTTCGCGGCAATGTCTGCCCAAGAATCAAGCAATACTTGTAATCGTCAAGCTTTATTGGATCAAAATTATCAGATATAGAAGAATATTCTCGCCTTATTGAAACATTTTTATAAATGCAGGGGGAGGGGAAAACAAAAAGAAAAATACCCAGAGTCAGTAAGTAAGAATAAAAAATCGGTA
>NW_020862873.1:0-18178 GCF_003713205.1 Coffea eugenioides | reverse complement strand
AATTGGACTTTGATGTCTTCATAGCAAATGTAGATCTCTTTCTTAGCTTTAAATTGGTGTAACGATCACCTCAATCCGATCAGTGTAGCTCCAGATATAGTCAAAATACCAAAACGTGTCAGAGTTGTCAAACCTGACTTTTCCTTGATTCTTTTTGTTCTCAAATTGCATTTCTCCTTTTACACTTCATATTTTATTTTCCCCACTTTAATCCATCTTCAATCATCCAAATATCTTCTCAATGCACTTCATTTGATGATTGAATCATTAAACCTACAAAATATGAAGTTTTTACCATAAAAATCCATAAAATGCAATGTTTAGCCACTTTAACATAAAATGTAGATTTTTACCAAAACCTTAGTTATTTTAGTTATAAAACTAAATAATCAAACCAAAATTAACTAATAAAACACACTAAAAAATACGTAAAATATATTCTTATCAAATACCCCACACTTGAACCATTGCTTGTCCTCAAGCAATAAGAAATACAAACCAACAATGATCAAAATTTGAAAATAAACATATGTAGCATTTCAACTTCATTTCCTCAAAACAAAGTAAATAACCATTATGCAATTATTCAATTAAGTTCAAGTACTCATAATATCAAGTAAAGGAGAGCCAATTATACCGTCATTATAACAAATTCAAATCAATTTTTCATCCTTACCCAATCTTACAAGTAAGTAACTCATATGGTCAATAATATGCTTCCTAAACCCATGATCATCTTCTTATTTAACTTAAAGAGGGATTTATTTATATAATATAGCTAAATATTACTTAAGTTGTGAAAGTATCTTTTTACGCGAGGATCGACATTTTTAGATGAAGATCACCGGTTACTCAACACTTCACATACTCAAGTTGCTTTGCATACTCTTAATTCAAGTACCGTTTTACGCGAAAGTCGACATTTTTAGATGACGACTCCCGGTTACTAAGTACGAGAATCATTGGAGTAGAATAAATCTTATTTTTTTCTTTTTTTCTTTTTTTTTGTTTCTTTTTACAGCAAAGATAATAATAAATTCCTCAAAAGAATAATCATGAGAAGAGTATTGCACTTATTGACCATATTTATCACTTAACTTATAAAATCCAATAAAGAGAAGAAATTTCATCAAATATGCAAAAAAAATATAGGCATAATTTTCTCCACTTTAAAAGATATACTTTCCTACAAATGCAAAAATTATAATCACATAATAGTCATTTCCAAGTTAAATGAGAAAAGAAGTGCTTAAACCACATATATTTATCTCAAATGTAGAAGGATTTTGAACTACTAATGGTATGGAACTTTGTTACCTCTTGGATAAAATAAAAAAAAAATTTAAAAATTGTTGAGGCAAGTTTGCAATTTTGGACAAGATTTTGGAAAAATTTTGAATTTTAACACAAGTCCAATATTTGCAACTAATAAGTCAATCACATACAATATATATAATCTCAATTCTCCCCCCACACTTAGCATGCACATTGTCCTCAATGTGTAAAAAGGAAAATCAAGATAAAGAAAAGTAATACTCCCCTATTGTTGTGATTGAATATGAAGCTTCAAGGTATGTTGTTCGCCGGTCTTCATCACTTCATGAGTTCCATTGGATAACCATTAGTGATATAAACCTAAGAATGGAAAATGAGAAACCAAAGTGATAACAAAGGCTTAAGACATCAAAACGGCTATCCGTAACTTCAAGCCCTTGTTTTGGTGATGTACCTATAAAAAATACACAATAAGCAACTCAAGGTACAAGAAAATATATGAGGAAAAGAAGAAAAAGAGAACCAAGGAACCTGCATTTTTTTCTTTCAAAAAAAAAAAATGCTCAGAAAACGTGAGTAGAAACGCGCCTTTAACTCGCGGTTTTGAAGGCGCGTTTCTTCCCAAAAGTTGCAGTACTGAAAACGCGGTTCTGTGAGAAAACGCGACTTCAAGTCGCGTTTTTAATGGCGCGTTTTCATTTTTGATCCAGGCAACAAAACGCGACTTAAAGTCGCGTTTTAATGGCGCGTTTTCTGTTCTGCAGGTGCAGAATTGAAAACGCGATTCTGTGAACACGCGACTCAGAGGCGCGTTTTCTTGAGAAACGCATTTTCTGCTGCGAATTTTAGCAGAAATTCAACTTTTGAATAATTACAAATGATACCCCAATTTCTCAAAATGCATCATAGATCATTTGTTTGCTAAAATACTCAATGCATGCACATATAAAATGATCAAAATATGCATTTTAACCCCTTCTAACAAATCAAAAACAACAATTACTCAAATCGAGGGGTTGAGTTCCTTGATCAAATTTCGCCTTTTTCACCTTATTTGGTCACTTTTGCTTCCATTTCCAATACCTACAAATGAAAAATAACAAAATAACTCAAACACATACTTTAAACATAAAATCACTCCAAAGTAACACAAACTTAAACAAACATTGGGTTGCCTCCCAATAAGCGCTTCTTTAAAGTCAATAGCTTGACTATTTCATCTCATTTTTTCAAGGAGGCTTTGTTAGCGAATAATCCACCATTTTTTGTCGTGGTGGATCATTAAATGGTGACTTTATAGCAAAAGTCACATGATCTAATGATAGGAGAAATGGAATTGACTTACCTATCCCAAGTGTTTCATAAATATTACCTTGAATATGCACCACTTGAGAACTTACCAACGGGAATGCCATGAGAGTATCTTGGGCAGCAATACCCTTAGAACCTATACTTTTAATGCACTCCTCAAGAGGGGTGAAAAATGAGTCATTAAAACTCACCTCTTGAGGCTCAAAGTTAGTTCCAAAGATATTATCTTGTGAAATGGACATTTGCTCATTGAAACACAATTGAGATTCATCATTTTCATCAACATGCAATCCATTTTCACATACAACATTCCTACCATTCATGCTAGGATCATTTTGCAATTTATTAGAAGAAATAACCTCACACAATGCATTCAATTGCTCAATTATTCTGCCAAAGTGAGAAGTTAATTCATCTATTCTTTTCTCAATCCTATCAAAACGGTCGGAAGTCACATTAGCTAATTTTTCTATAACTAACTCCCAAGATGGTTTTGCTTTATATTGGACATTTTCAGATTGGTAATCATAAAAATATGGATAATCACTATATGCACATTGATTTCCCAACCATAAGAAAGAGAATTGCTCCAATTAGCACTGTATTGATCAAAATAAGGATTGTAATGCTCTAATTCATCATAGTAATCCACATTTTGTGCTTGCATACATGTATTAGTTGCATGATAACCTCCACACAAGTCACAAATCACATGATAAGAATTAAAAGTATTAACATTCCTCCCTTGCTCAATTTCATGTATAATTGTGTCCATTTGAACTTGTAACATAATTACATCAAATTTTGCCTTTAAGCACTTCAAACCATCTTCAAAAGACATACCCTCAGTAATTTCTTGGTTACCTCTGTTGAAGGAGCTTTGCACTAGGCAACCATCCATTGCCAATCTTTCATTTCTCAAGCATTGTCCTCCAAATTGATCTATCCTCCTCATCACCTAAAATTGCTTTTAAACAACTTAAGAGCAAAATTAGTAAGAAGAATAGGTGATAAAATGCATACACACAGAAAATACTAAAATAACAGAAAATAACATTCACACAACAACTAATAAAATGTCTAAACTAATAAAGTTGCTCTTCACACCGATATTGCCAAATCTTCCCCGGCAACGGCGCCAAAAACTTGACGGGTATTTTACATACGTACAAGTTAAAAAACCGAATTACACCCGTTCACTGCAAGTATACAGATCAACTAGTAGTTTAGGGTATATATCGGGTCGATCCCACAGGGAAGAGTGAACAATTACCGGTATTACTAAAGTTTCTTTATTATTTAGACTATCAATTAATGATAAGAAATTTAACCTACTGCACTTATACAAGAAATTAACAAATAAAAGCTCCTTAGGTTGTGGTATCCCTAACTACTTATGCAAGTGTTATATTTGGATCATTGAATACTACATCTAGGCTAATTATGGTGTAATTTTCTTATGCATTTGAATCCTACTTTCGTAGTGAATCAATTATACTTATAACTAATCCATACCTATTCTCATGGTTATGAAATTAGCTACAAGTTCATTTCTTCAGTGAAATTACATGAAATGAATCACTAAAAACCACATAGGTGCACCTCTACTTTCGTGAGTGTACTCCCTATGTTTAGCACTTCTTGAACTAATGTTAAATCTCAATTTTCATTGCAGAAATAACACCTTAGATAATCAGAATTAATGGTACCAGATTAATCATGATTTAAAGAGCCAAAGTGCTAAATAACTTGCTCAAATCATAGCAGTTAAATAGCCAAATAATAAGCACTAACAATCATAGAAAGTTCAACCAAACCCAAGGTATAAACTTTAAAGACACATAAATAACATAAAATCCAGAAATTGCATATTAACTAAATTTGGAATCAAGTACAAAAGATAAAGAATTGGAGAAGAGATAACCCTTGTCACATGAGCTTCAACTCCTCCTTCTTCATCTCAATCTTCATCCTAATCTAGCAATATACAAGAGTGGATGAACTAACTAGCTAAACTATACTACACTAATTTAATACTAAGAGAATGGAAAAACTACATTTCTGCACTTCCAAGCTTCTCCCGTATGATTCCCAATCTCCTCAGATCTCCCAAATGTCTCTGCATATAAGCTGATGAAAAGCTCCTCTCTAGTCCAAATTTGCTGCTCTAAGGATTCTCAAATCTGAAATTGTTAAGATAGTCAATAACAAATGTTTTTGACTTGAAAATAAGCCATCTTTATTGCCCTCTTGTCTTCTGAGGCATGTGCACCGAATTCTCTTGCAGATTGTAGTTGGAAAGTAGTTTGAACATAAGAGAATTGACTGAGCAAATTGCAGAATTACGGCCAGAAAACGCGCCTACACAAAACGCGGTTACAAGTCACGTTTTGTGTACTCGCGTATTCACTTTGTCCTTACTTCAACTGCGATTTTCTCTATCATAAAGGCTGAACTGGCTTTTGTGCAAAACACCAAAGTTGTAACCCTTTGAGTTAGCTTTCCAATGCTCTAAAAATCGTCCAGATCGGAGCTTTGTAGCCCGAGATATGACCAAAATACTAAAGACTGGTCAGAACTCTGTTTTCCACTTTGGACAGCTGAGTTGAATTTCGGTATTTCACCTTTTGGACTATGAAAACGGCTGAATTGGACTTTGATCAGTGTCTTCATAATTTGGAATTGATTTTGCAGAGATGCGAGGAAACAAATCTTGTACTGAATTGGGAGAAATGTCATTTTATGGTAAAAGAAGGAATTGTTTTAGGACACAAGATTTCCTCCAAGGGAATTGAGGTGGATCAAGCCAAAATAGAAGTCATCGAAAAATTGCCACCCCCAAGCAATGTCAAGGGAATAAGGAGTTTTTTAGGACATGCTGGCTTTTATAGACGTTTTATTAAAGATTTTTCTAAAATAGTAAAGCCATTATGTGATTTATTATGTAAAGATACTCCTTTTCAATTTGATGACAATTGTTTGGTTGCATTTGAAAGGTTGAAGAAGGAATTGATTTCGGCCCCAATTATAACTTCGCCTGATTGGTCACTACCATTTGAATTGATGTGTGATGCAAGTGATTATGCGGTTGGAGCAGTTTTGGGACAAAAGAAAGAAGGACGGTTGCACGTCATTTACTATGCTAGCAAGTTGCTAAATGAAGCACAACTCAATTATGCAACCACAGAAAAAGAGCTATTGGCAGTGATATTTGCTTTGGATAAATTTAGATCTTATCTAGTAGGATCTAAAGTTATTATATATACGGACCATGCGGCTCTTAAATATTTGTTACATAAAAAAGATGCAAAACCAAGACTAATTCGATGGATTCTTTTATTGCAGGAATTTGATGTGGAAATAAAAGACAAAAAGGGAACAGAGAATCTAGTAGCGGATCATCTATCACGCCTAGAATATATTCCAGTCAAGGATCAAGTTCCTATTCAAGAGAATTTCCCGGATGAGTTTGTCCTAGCAATTATCAATTCTCCATGGTATGCTGATATTGCTAATTTTTTGGTAAGTGGAGAGATTCCAAAGGGAATTAATTACCATCAAAAGAAGAAATTCTTACATGATGTCAAAAGTTACTTTTGGGAGGAACCATTGCTGTATAAACATTGTGCCGATGGTATGGTACGTAGATGTATTCCCGAAAACGAGGTACATAATATTTTATATCATTGTCATAACCTTGAAACAGGTGGACATTTTAGCACCTCAAAAACTGTGGCAAAGGTATGGCAATCAGGGTTTTATTGGCCAACTATGTATCGAGATGTTCGGGAATATGTTAAAAGTTGTGATGCATGCCAAAGAACTGGAAATATATCTCGAAAGAATGAAATGCCCCTAACTACCTTCTTAGAAGTTGAATTATTTGATATATGGGGTATAGACTTTATGGGACCATTTCCAAGCTCTTTTAATAATAAGTACATCTTAGTAGCAGTGGATTATGTTTCTAAATGGGTAGAAGCAATCGCTTCACCTACTAATGACTCTAAGGTTGTACTCCGATTCCTTAAAAAGAATATTTTTTGTAGATTTGGTATACCTAAGGCCATAATAAGTGATGAAGGAAAACATTTTTGTAACAAACAACTGGATTCCTTATTGTTTAAATATGGCTGTAGGCACAAGACATCACTCCCGTACCATCCTCAAGCCAATGGACAAGCGGAGCTAGCTAATCGTGAGATAAAGCTCATTTTGGAGAAAACTGTGAATAAATCACGCAAGGATTGGGCTACAAAGCTAGATGACACACTATGGGCTTACCGAACGGCATTTAAGACTCCCTTAGGGATGTCGCCGTATCGTTTAGTCTATGGAAAAGCTTGTCACTTACCTGTAGAGATTGAACATAAAGCTTATTGGGCTATTAAAGCAATTAATATAGATTTTAATCTTGCAGGTGGAAGGAGATTACTTGAGTTGAGTGAATTGGAGGAACACCGGTTACATGCATATGAAAATGCCAAAATTTACAAAGAAAAGATCAAATATTGGCATGACAAGCACATTATTCCTAAACAATTTCAGGTAGGGCAAAAAGTGCTTTTATTCAATTCACGCCTGAGGTTATTTCCAGGAAAATTGAAGTCAAGGTGGTCTGGACCATTTGAAGTCACTCAAGTATTTCCCTATGGAGCGGTTGAAGTGGCAAATTCAAGAAATGAAAGGTTTAAGGTCAATGGACAACGAGTGAAACCCTACTTGGCAGGTGAAATCGTACCCAAAGGACTCATATGTCTTTTGGGCGACTCTTCTTCAAATTAAGAAACTGAATGTGTGAGTCGAGCCAACGACTATAAACAAAAGCGCTAATTGGGAGGCAACCCAATGTTTATGTTATATGTGTTAAATTGGTGTCATTTTGTGGTTTGAATAAGTGTTTTAGTTAATTTGTTGTTTTTGTGTGATAGGGTTGGCAAATGGAAGCAAGAATGACCATTTGAGGTGAAAAAGGCGAACTGTGATCAAACAACTCAACCCCTCGATTTGCGTTAAAGGTGTTTTTGATTCATTATAAAGGGGTAAAATGCATGTTTTTAATGTTTTACATTTGTTCCAGTGATTAAAATTGGCAAACAAATGATCTATGATGCATTTTGAGTCATTGGGGTACCTTTTGTAATTTTTCAAAAGTTGAAATTCTGCTAAAAATCGAAGCCGAAAACGCGTTTTCCAAGGAAACGCGACTATAAGTCGCGTTTCTCAGAATCGCGTTTTCAATTCTGCGCCTGCAGAACAGAAAACGCGCCTTTAAAACGCGACTTTAAGTCGCGTTTTAGAGGAAGTCGCGTTTTCACGCCTGAGCAAAACTGGAAAACGCGACACATATAAACGCGACTTTTAGTCGCGTTTTAATACGTAACCGCGTTTTAAATTCTGCGAGATTTGTGCAGAAAACGCGGATTTAAAAACGCGCGTTTAAGGCGCGTTTTTAGTCGCGTTTTCGGTTCATTTTTCTGCTTCAAAAACGCGATTTCCAGAACATTTCTTCACTTTTCCATTTTTCCAGCCGCGTTTTTCTTCTTCTCTTCTACCCAACTCACAAATCTTCATTTGTACTCCATAATCGTCTAAGCCGAATTGAAGATCATTTGGGCATTCATCCACCGCCCAATCGTGATGCAGAGGATGACGATGATGCCGAGGGGGATGACTGACTTGGCACACTGCAGAAGCTATCTTTAGTTGATGAACTTGCTTGCCTAATTATCTTAACTTGTGGAACTTAAGATGTTTAACTTCATTTTATTTTTCTGTTTTCTATGTGGTAGGTACTTGTATTTTGACAGTGGTCCGTGATTAGTGGCTGATAAGGATCTCAGCCATTGACTTGGGGAGTACTTCTTTCTTTTCTTTTCTTCTTTTGTTTCATTTCTTCCCTACACATTGAGGACAATGTGTAATTTAAGTGTGGGGGGAGAAATATGTGTGATACTTGTGGTTTTAGTTGTGTTTGATATAATTCTCGTGCTTAAATGGTGTTTCTTGTGGTTGCTGGCAGGGAGTTTTAGTCCACTTTTAAGGGGAGATTCTGTCAAAATTTTTCCAAAACCTTATACATATATATGTTATTAACTATAATAAATAAATAAAATTTTGTCACTTATCCTTTTGAAATAAATATATGCGGTTTTGATACTTCTTTTCTTATGAAATTTGGAAATGATTTTTATGTGATTATAATTTTTACATTTATAGGAAAGTATATCTAGTAAAGTGGAGAAAATTATGCCTACATTTTGTATATTTGATGAAAATTCTTCTTTTTATCTAATTTTATAAGATAAGAAATTAATATGGTTAATAAGTGTCATACTCTTCTCATGATTACTCTTAGAGGGAATTTTATTATATATATACATCAAAAAAAAAGGGGTTATTCTACTCCAATGATTCTCGTACCGAGTAACCGGGGGTTGGCATCTACAAATGTCGACATTCGCGTAAAAAGGTACTTGAATTAAGAGTATGCAAAGCAACTTGAGTATGTGAAATGTTGAGTAACCGGGGATCTGCATCTAAAAATGTTGATCTTCGCGTCAAAAGGCATTTTTCACAACTTAAGTAATATTTAACCCTTAAAATAAATAAATAAAAAATAAAAAATAAATAAATAAATTAATTAAATCCCTCTTTAAGAAAAATAAGAAGTTGATCATGAGATTAGTTAGCATCTTTATTGACTATAGGAGTTGCTTGCTTGCGAAATTGGATAAAAATAAGAAGTTGAGTTGAATTGGTAAAATTATGGTATACTTGGCTCTTCTTTGCTTGATATTATGAGTACTTGAACTTAATGGAAAAATCACATAAGGTTATTTACCTTGATTCAAGGAAATGGAGTTGAAATACTACATATGTTTATTTTCAATTTTTGGATCATTGATGGTTGGAATTTCATATTGCTTGAGGACAAGCAATGATTCAAGTGTGGGGGTATTTGATAAGAGTTTATTTTACGTATTTTTAAGTGCATTTTATTAGTTAATTTTGAGTTGATTATTTAGTTTTATAAATAAAATAAAGAGGTTTTTGGTAAAATTATATATTTTTGGTAAAAGTGGATAATATTGCATTTCTATTGATTTTAATGGTAAAAACTTCATTTTTATGCAGGAATGATGATTCAATCACCAAAGGATGTCAAATGAGGTAAAAAATAGAGATTTGGTGATGAATTCAAGTGGCAACAAGAAGAATGAAGTGAAAAACGTTCAAGTGAGGAAATGCAATACAAGTCAGTTTTGACACTCTTCAGTATTTTGACCATATCTGGAGCTACACTTATCGGATTGAGGTGATCTTTATACCATTTTAAAGCTAAGAAAGAGACCTACAATTCGTATGAAGACATCGAAATCCATTTCTGCCATCTTCATGGGCAAAACGTTGGAATACAGAAGCTGCATTCTGTGGTCGGAAGTTAAAACAGAGGTTTGAACAGGTGACAGTATTTCGATCATATCTCAGGCTACAATGCTCCGAGTTGGATGATTCTTGAAGCATTGGAAAGCTAACTCAAAGGGCTACAACTTTTGTGTTTTGCACAAAAGCTAGTTTGGCCTTTATCATGGAGAAAATCGCAGTTGAAATAAGGCCAGAGTGAAAACGCGAGTAGAAAAAACGCGAGTTTATACCGCGTTTTGTGTAGGCGCGTTTTATAGCCGAAATTCTGCAATTTGACTCAGTCAATTCTCTTGTGTGCATACCACTTTCCAGCTATAAGATGCAAGGGAATTCGGTGCACATGCTTCTGCAATAAAAGAGAAGACCAAATGAGTGTGGACAAAAGGAAACATCATATCTTTGACTTCTTTTTTACAAAATCTGAGTGGAGAAAATTATGAAGTGAGAGGAATGGAATTTCTACCACCTTTTATGCAGAAATACAGGGGAGAAGCCTGGATGACCATACGTAGCTAGTTTTCCTTCTTGCAACAAGTTTTCTCTCTAGTTAAGAGTTCTTAGAGAAGCATTTAGAGTTTTCACTTGTAATCATATTGTGCAAGAACATAGCAGGAATTGGAGAGCTTCACCTTCAATTGGCTAAGCTTTCTTTTATCTTTCTTATACTTGTACTTTATGATGTTTTGCAGTAATAAACTTGTGAATTTGATTGTTAAATCATTCATGAGTAGCTAAACTCCTTCATCTAGGGAGTAGATGAAACTTATGGCTAAATAATACTAATTGAATGTGATTTACACTTGTTATATCTTGAGTTAACTTGTCTACTTGTGTAGCTGTGATTTCTTGTTATTGATTGATCACCAATAGCATGTTTATAGTGTTATTATTCAATGAGAATTGGTAATAACAATTGAAACACATGAGTAGTGCTTGAGTTGTATGTTCATGAAAATAGAGATACACTTAGGTGGATTATTGAGCATTTCATGAAATAAAACGGAGTAGTAGTAGTATTTCACCATGAAAATAGGGAAATCTATATTGCTCTAATCCATTTCATCATGAAAATGAGACTTGGTAATCTTGGAAATAAATCTCTGGTTAAGCAAGAATAATAGCAAGAAGTAAATCCATTCATTTGTGTAGTTTATGCCATAAGTGGAATCTACATCCCTAGAATCTTCATTAAGTGAAATTTCTCTATTTGCATTCAGCATTTGTTAAACTAGATTTGTATATCAGATTTGTAGATTACAGCATTAGACTTTCTCTGCTCAAAAAATTAATTGTAAGTCTAAATAATAGAGAGAACAGGGGCTTAGTAATTGTTTAAATTGCTCCTCGTGGGATCGACCCGATACGCATCTTGTACTAAAATTGCGACCTGTATACTTGCAGTCCAACGGGTGTAAAATCGGAATTAAACTTGCACTTAAAGTGAAAACCCGTCAAGTTTTTGGCGCCGTTGCCGGGGAGCGGCAATATTAGGGCCTAGTCATCTCTATTAATTTAGACATTTTCATTGTTTTTATCCAAGTTGTTGAATTAAAACTACAAAAATTTCTCTTATTTTTATTTGTAGTGCATGCACCGATCAAATAGAGAAGTTGGACATTTTGATCCTGAAATTGAAAGAACATTGCGGAGACAAAGGAGGAATACACTGCATCAAGAGGAACAAGAGGTTTGGCAGCCAATAGAAGATATCTTGATAGAATTACCATTTGAAGAAGAAATGGCTGAAAATGACCTAAATAGGCGAGTTCTGCGAGATTTTACTATACCGGGAACACAAGGTTCACAAACGAGCATAGCAAGGCCTGCGGTAAATGCTAACAACTTTGAGATTAAACCATCACTTATCCAAATGGTTCAACAATCTCAATTTGGAGGTAATGCAGTAGAAGATCCTAATACACACTTAGCTACATTCTTGGAAATTTGTGATACAATTAAAATGAATGGAGTTAGTGATGATGCTATAAGGCTAAGATTGTTCCCATTTTCATTAAGAGATAAGGCCAAACTTTGGCTACACTCTCATGCTCCCAATACTTTCACTGGATGGGATGAATTATCAAGAGCATTCTTAAATAAGTATTTTCCACCAGGTAAGACTGCTAAGCTTAGAATGGATATCACTAGTTTTAGCCAATTGGAAGGTGAATCATTATATGAGGCATGGGAAAGGTTTAGAGATTTGCTTCGGAAATGTCCACATCATGGACTGCCGGAGTGGTTAATCATACAAACCTTTTATAATGGTTTATCTTTCTCCACTAAAACTATTATTGATGCAGCTGCAGGTGGAGCTTTAATGGGAAAAACACCCCAAGAAGCTCATAATTTGATAGAAGAAATGGCAGCAAATAACTATCAATGGGCCAATGAGAGAGGTAATACAAGACGTCACGCAGGTATGATAGAAATGGACACTCTCAATACGCTGAGTGTTCAAATGAATAATGTGATGAAATTGCTAAGTAGACAAGGTCCAAGTTCATCTAATGCACATGTAGCATGCTGTTCTGTATGTGGAGGTGAACATGATACTAATGAGTGTGTCGATTCTGAACAGGTACAATTCGTCAATAATTACAATCGTAATGCTCAAAATAACCCCTACTCGAATACTTACAATCCGGGATGGAGAAATCATCCAAACTTCGGATGGAAGGATCAAGGAAATCAACAAAGGCCAACCAATCCGCCGGGATTTCAACCAAGGCAACCACAGGCTGAAACTAAACCAAGTTGGGAGATCGCGGTGGAAAAACTTGCTAAGGTGACTTCGGACAGATTTGAACGAGTAGAAGGGAGACTGGATCAACTCACTACAATGTACAGGAATGTAGAGGTCCAAATTGGTCAAATTGCTAGTTCTTTGAATAATCGAAATCAAGGAGAATTACCTAGCAAAACAGAGGTCAATCCTAAGGAGCAGGTGCAAGCCATTACTCTTCGTAGTGGTAGACAATTAGAAGATCCTCCAGTGAAGGAAGTTGAGAAAGATGAGAATGAAAAACAAGAAGAAAAGCAGAGGAACCAAGAGGCGATTGTGGAGGAAAATAGGCGGGAGAATCCAAGAGAAAAGCAACCATCATCTTCCACTACCATTCCAATACCCCCTGCGGTTCCATTTCCACAAAGATTAAAGCAAAATAAGTTTGATAAAGATTTTGAAAAATTTGTTAAACTTTTCAAACAATTGCACATTAACATTCCTTTTGCCGATGCTATTTTGCAGATTCCATCTTATGCGAAATTTCTCAAGGAAATCATGACTAGAAAAAGAAAGTTGGAAGACTGCGAAACAATAGCATTAACGGAGGAATGTAGTGCAATTATTCAAAATAAGCTACCACCGAAGTTGAAGGATCCGGGGAGTTTTTCTATACCTTGCACCATAGGTAACGTTGATTTTTCTAAGGCATTGTGTGATCTTGGTGCTAGTGTATCATTAATACCTTTAACGGTGGCTAGACAATTGGGTTTGCATGAGCTTAAACGCACTAATATCACTTTGCAACTAGCGGATCGGTCTATTAGATATCCATTGGGAGTGTTGGAGAATGTATTGATAAAAGTTCAAAAATTTATCATTCCAGTGGATTTTGTGGTATTAGATATGGAAGAAGATATATCTATGCCAATTATTCTAGGTAGACCATTTCTAGCTACTGCAGGTACTATTATTGATGTAAAAAAATGGCAAACTTAAGTTTCAAGTAGGTGAAGAAGAGGTAGAATTTAATTTGAATGAAATGGAAAAATACCCTTCTTTTACCGATCATGCTTATTCTATTGGCACAATTGATAAACTAACCCAAGAGATGAGTCAAGTCAACTTTGACTTAGATCCTCTTGAGTATTGTTTAATGAGTTTAGGTAAGCAAGAAGATGTTTGTGAAGAAATTGAAGAATTGGCCAAATACTTGGATTTTCAAGCACCTTATAAAAGGGGTAATTTGTATGAAAATCTTGGCCAAGGAAAAGGGTTTTCACAACCTTCAGAAATTGAACCTCCAAAGTTAGAGCTCAAGCCACTTCCGACTCATCTAAGGTATGAATTTCTTGGAGAAAATAAAACTTTACCTGTAATTGTTAGTGCTGACCTTGATGATGAACAGTGTGCAAAGTTGTTAAGAGTTCTAAGAAGGCGTAAGAAGGCAATTGGATGGACAATTTCAGACATTAAAGGTATAAGTCCGTCTATATGCATGCATCGAATTTTATTGGAGAACGGTTGCAAACCAGTGGTGGAAACACAAAGAAGACTCAATCCAAACATGAAAGAGGTGGTAAGAAATGAAATTCTTAAATGGCTTGACGCAGGTATAGTTTTTCCTATCTCCGATAGTGTTTGGATTAGTCCAATTCATGTGGTACCAAAGAAAGGTGGAATGACTACAATCGTGGGTAAAAATGATGAATTAATTCCATCTAGACTTGTGGTAGGGTGGAGAGTGTGTATCGATTATCGTAAGTTAAATACGGTAACAAGAAAAGATCATTTTCCCCTACCATTTCTTGATCAATTATTGGAGCGAATAGCCGGATATGAATTTTACTGTTTTCTTGATGGTTTTTCAGGATATAATCAAATAGCTATAGCTCCAGAGGATCAAGAGAAGACCACATTTACATGTCCTTATGGCACTTTTGCCTTTAGAAAAATGCCATTTGGGTTATGCAATGCTCCCGCAACTTTTCAACGATGCATGATGGCTATTTTTTCTGATTATATTGAGAAAATTATGGAGATATTTATGGATGATTTTTCTGTGTATGGTTCATCTTTTGATCAGTGTCTTCATAATTTGGAATTGATTTTGCAGAGATGCGAGGAAACAAATCTTGTACTGAATTGGGAGAAATGTCATTTTATGGTAAAAGAAGGAATTGTTTTAGGACACAAGATTTCCTCCAAGGGAATTGAGGTGGATCAAGCCAAAATAGAAGTCATCGAAAAATTGCCACCCCCAAGCAATGTCAAGGGGATAAGGAGTTTTTTAGGACATGCTGGCTTTTATAGACGTTTTATTAAAGATTTTTCTAAAATAGTAAAGCCATTATGTGATTTATTATGTAAAGATACTCCTTTTCAATTTGATGACAATTGTTTGGTTGCATTTGAAAGGTTGAAGAAGGAATTGATTTCGGCCCCAATTATAACTTCGCCTGATTGGTCACTACCATTTGAATTGATGTGTGATGCAAGTGATTATGCGGTTGGAGCAGTTTTGGGACAAAAGAAAGAAGGACGGTTGCACGTCATTTACTATGCTAGCAAGTTGCTAAATGAAGCACAACTCAATTATGCAACCACAGAAAAAGAGCTATTGGCAGTGATATTTGCTTTGGATAAATTTAGATCTTATCTAGTAGGATCTAAAGTTATTATATATACGGACCATGCGGCTCTTAAATATTTGTTACATAAAAAAGATGCAAAACCAAGACTAATTCGGTGGATTCTTTTATTGCAGGAATTTGATGTGGAAATAAAAGACAAAAAGGGAACAGAGAATCTAGTAGCGGATCATCTATCACGCCTAGAATATATTCCAGTCAAGGATCAAGTTCCTATTCAAGAGAATTTCCCGGATGAGTTTGTCCTAGCAATTATCAATTCTCCATGGTATGCTGATATTGCTAATTTTTTGGTAAGTGGAGAGATTCCAAAGGGAATTAATTACCATCAAAAGAAGAAATTCTTACATGATGTCAAAAGTTACTTTTGGGAGGAACCATTGCTGTATAAACATTGTGCCGATGGTATGGTACGTAGATGTATTCCCGAAAACGAGGTACATAATATTTTATATCATTGTCATAACCTTGAAACAGGTGGACATTTTAGCACCTCAAAAACTGTGGCAAAGGTATGGCAATCAGGATTTTATTGGCCAACTATGTATCGAGATGTTCGGGAATATGTTAAAAGTTGTGATGCATGCCAAAGAACTGGAAATATATCTCGAAAGAATGAAATGCCCCTAACTACCTTCTTAGAAGTTGAATTATTTGATATATGGGGTATAGACTTTATGGGACCATTTCCAAGCTCTTTTAATAATAAGTACATCTTAGTAGCAGTGGATTATGTTTCTAAATGGGTAGAAGCAATCGCTTCACCTACTAATGACTCTAAGGTTGTACTCCGATTCCTTAAAAAGAATATTTTTTGTAGATTTGGTATACCTAAGGCCATAATAAGTGATGAAGGAAAACATTTTTGTAACAAACAACTGGATTCCTTATTGTTTAAATATGGCTGTAGGCACAAGACATCACTCCCGTACCATCCTCAAGCCAATGGACAAGCGGAGCTAGCTAATCGTGAGATAAAGCTCATTTTGGAGAAAACTGTGAATAAATCACGCAAGGATTGGGCTACAAAGCTAGATGACACACTATGGGCTTACCGAACGGCATTTAAGACTCCCTTAGGGATGTCGCCGTATCGTTTAGTCTATGGAAAAGCTTGTCACTTACCTGTAGAGATTGAACATAAAGCTTATTGGGCTATTAAAGCAATTAATATAGATTTTAATCTTGCAGGTGGAAGGAGATTACTTGAGCTGAGTGAATTGGAGGAACACCGGTTACATGCATATGAAAATGCCAAAATTTACAAAGAAAAGATCAAATATTGGCATGACAAGCACATTATTCCTAAACAATTTCAGGTAGGGCAAAAAGTGCTTTTATTCAATTCACGCCTGAGGTTATTTCCAGGAAAATTGAAGTCAAGGTGGTCTGGACCATTTGAAGTCACTCAAGTATTTCCCTATGGAGCGGTTGAAGTGGCAAATTCAAGAAATGAAAGGTTTAAGGTCAATGGACAACGAGTGAAACCCTACTTGGCAGGTGAAATCGTACCCAAAGGACTCATATGTCTTTTGGGCGACTCTTCTTCAAATTAAGAAACTGAATGTGTGAGTCGAGCCAACGACTATAAACAAAAGCGCTAATTGGGAGGCAACCCAATGTTTATGTTATATGTGTTAAATTGGTGTCATTTTGTGGTTTGAATAAGTGTTTTAGTTAATTTGTTGTTTTTGTGTGATAGGGTTGGCAAATGGAAGCAAGAATGACCATTTGAGGTGAAAAAGGCGAACTGTGATCAAACAACTCAACCCCTCGATTTGCGTTAAAGGTGTTTTTTATTCATTATAAAGGGGTAAAATGCATGTTTTTAATGTTTTACATTTGTTCCAGTGATTAAAATTGGCAAACAAATGATCTATGATGCATTTTGAGTCATTGGGATACCTTTTGTAATTTTTCAAAAGTTGAAATTCTGCTAAAAATCGAAGCCGAAAACGCGTTTTCCAAGGAAACGCGACTATAAGTCGCGTTTCTCAGAATCGCGTTTTCAATTCTGCGCCTGCAGAACAGAAAACGCGCCTTTAAAACGCGACTTTAAGTCGCGTTTTAGAGGAAGTCGCGTTTTCACGCCTGAGCAAAACTGGAAAACGCGACACATATAAACGCGACTTTAAGTCGCGTTTTAATACGTAACCGCGTTTTAAATTCTGCGAGATTTGTGCAGAAAACGCGGATTTAAAAACGCGCGTTGAAGGCGCGTTTTTAGTCGCGTTTTTGGTTCATTTTTCTGCTTCAAAAACGCGATTTCCAGAACATTTCTTCACTTTTCCATTTTTCCAGCCGCGTTTTTCTTCTTCTCTTCTACCCAACTCACAAATCTTCATTTGTACTCCATAATCGTCTAAGCCGAATTGAAGATTCATTTGGGCATTCATTCCACCGCCCAATCGTTATGCAGAGGATGACGATGATGCCAGGGGGATGGACTGACTTGGCACACTGCAGAGCTATCTTAGTTAATGAACTTTGCTTGCCTAATTATCTTAATTTGTGGAGTTTAAGATGTTAACTTCATTTCATTTTTTCTGTTTTCTATGTGGTAGGTACTTGTATTTTGACAGTGGTCCGTGATTAGTGGCTGATACGGATCTCAGCCATTGACTTGGGGAGTACTTCTTTCTTTTCTTTTCTACTTTTGTTTATTTCCTTCCCTACACATTGAGGACAATGTGTAATTTAAGTGTGGGGGGGAGAAATATGTGTGGTACTTGTGGTTTTAGTTGTGTTCGATATAATTCTTGTGTTTAAATTGTGTTTCTTGTGGTTG
>NW_020862872.1:0-18227 GCF_003713205.1 Coffea eugenioides | reverse complement strand
GACAGAGCCGTCCAGAATATTAATCCCAATGCCTCTTTAATGTATGTGAACTTTTAAAACACGAGGAGTTTAGTGGCGTGTTGTTTATTTGCCCCAGAGATTCTTCATTTATTACACAAAACAAAGTAGTAATGCGGTAGCACGTTATCAAGTACAAAGCTCATTCAAATCGTTGCATCGTGGAGGGCCCTGTTTTTGATTGATACTATTTGATTTTAAATAGGGATAATTTCACAAACCTCCCCTGAGGTTTCTGACACTTGCATTGACACCCCTAAGATTTTAAAATTTTCACTAACCACCCTTTTGAGATTTTGGCAACAATTCAGTCCAAATAGGCTTAAAATATTATTTTCATGAGTAAGATGAGATTTTATTCCATCAATGCCCTCTATGGGTCCCTGATTAGTAGAAGATTGCAAGTTATCAAAAGCATTGAAATGATTCAGTTTAAAGTTAGAAGGGAAGTGTCAATATAATTATCAAAAACTTTCAAACATCACACGGAAACATAAGCAACGTTTTTAACTAGGCGCATAGCAACGGCTACCTGCAAAAGTTCTTAAACTGCCAGATTTGTTTATTCAGGTGGAATGTAATGTAAAACATCTACAAACATCTAACACCCTCGAGATTATGATTATGAGCAGGCAAGGGTTGGCGTGCATATAAAGTTATGTTATTGTGCTGAAATGTTAGAGCTTCATAATGAAAACATTTAGTAGAAATTATGGCCTCTTCAAACCATAGGGGAGAATCATGGAATTCACCCTCATCTTTCAACAACAAAATACAACTTTTACTTAACATAAGATTTAAAACAATACACCAATATTTATTTCAACTCTTAATATCTTTCTATTATCCCTTTCTCACAGTTTAAATTTACACATAACAACATGATACATGAAGTATGAGGGTGCTCACCTCGGCAGTACCTTGTTGCCGAGGTGACCTCGTTTCGTCTCCTACACGAACACAGCCATTCCCCAATCCGGACCCTGAGCTCGGCTCGGTCCATGGTCTCCTACTTGGATGACCTTTGCACCCCTGGCTACCACCTCGGCTAGACGCTGATGATGTCAACACCCCTGACAACACCCAGGACCAATCCTTTATCTGAAAAGCACTGGGTGATCTTAATGACTACTGCGCAGGACCCCCGTCATCCAACCCAGGCGGCTACAGTGTCAGAGTCAGGCCTCCTGACAGGGAACAGAGCCGTAATGTCAGGACATGGGTCCCACCAGCATGAACCCTCCGTCCTGACCTCCACTCCCACTCTATAAATACCCCACACACTTTCAACAAGTAAGCATACTGTTCATTTGACAATACTACTGCTTTTCTCTCGTTCTCATACTAACTTGATCGTCGGAGTGATTCTAGGGGAGAAGCCCCGCCATTCACTTCGGACACGAGGATACACCTCACTTCATCTCAGAGGAGCCTGATTCTGGTCAGTTCAACTACCCACCAAAAATCACCTCTTCAAAGTACAAGAATTTAGTTTTATTACCAACTAAAAAATCTACTGATCAAGCAAAGTAGTTCATAATGTACTGTAGATAATATACTAGTTTTCTTGAAACCAATTCACAAGAACACTTTGTAATAGTAGGCTCTGATGAAAAGAAAATTTATACCTTGATTTCTGCTTTAAATCAGCTTTAGTCCTAATAAATGAATAGCATCTTCACTTTGTCTCCATTTTCTTCTTCTTTTTCCTTTGTCTCTTTCTTCTCTATTTCTTCCCTTCTAGTTACATGGCTACAATATTAGAAATTTGTTCAATCATCTTTGTCAAAGCATACCAGTCACAAAAATGGCACCAAATTTCTTCCTCAATTGGCACCTTTTTGTAATGGAGTTTTAATTAGCTTAATTAGACATCAAATTTATGTTATTCTAGTTAAATGTAATTAACTAATTTTGATGCATTTTTTCCCCAAATTTACATTAGTTATTAGTCCCAATTTCATAGGACAAAGTGGTAATTTCAGCTATCATGATGTAAGCAAAGGGTTCCAAATCTCTGCCAGCGGAGGTCAGTGAAATTTTTAAAACCTTGGGGGTGTCAGTGCAAGTGTCAGAAACCTCAGGGGAGGTATGTGAAATTATCCCTTTTAAATAACCTGTTATTGGGATATTTCAATTGTTTTTCTTTTAGGCTTTGAATTTTCTTAAGCTAGAAAAAAAAAAAGCTAAAATCAGAGGTTACAAGATACTAAAATATGAATGAACTTACCTCCCTCTTTTTTTTTGTTTTTTGTTTTGTTTTAGAAGAGATTTCAAGCTTTATAAGAGATGATAGAGAGAGAAAGAGAAGAACGGGGCACTTGGATTAAAAATCTCACGGTCATCTGATTAATGTTCTTATCGGCCAAACTGTGTCTTGGGGTCAAGAAAACATTTATAAGTGTGGGGAAACGGCTAGTAATGGACAAAATTGTTAAAAGCGACGGATAACTGAAATTTTTAGTGTTCCTTCCATTTTCAATCTGCTAAGAACCCTTCATCCCTGCAAATCCACACTTATCACCCTATATAGCCCATTTTACCCATAATCTGTAGATTATTCTGGCAGATAAATGTCCACAAAGAATTCATTAAGTCCTTGAATTTCGTTTGAACATGTAGAGTTTATCATCTATAGTATTATTACCATTTTAAAGGAAGAACTCACTCTTTAATATTTCACCCAGAGAGAGAGAGAGAGAGAGAGAGAGAGATTCTCTCCTTCTTTACATCTTATGGTCTATCTGAATTGGTAGCCGTTGATTCGTTTTTGTTTCCTTCTTGGTGTTTCTTCACCAAAACTCATACACTTAAGACCAAGTTGGCTCTATAAACAACAGAGAAATTGCATACTTGAACTATGTATGCTCTGCCCAACTCAACAACCGTTTTGATACACTAGAAGACTTTCAGAAGAGAACTACAATTGAACCCAGATATATCCCCAAGTAAAGGCGGCCTGGGGGGATGTCTAAATTTGGAAGCATACCAATCCTTTGCTTTGACTAGTTTTATTGCACCAAATTATTCCTTTCTCACCATCATATATAATGCAGAAAAAATTAACCTCTGGGCTTCGTTTTTTTTTTTTGGCCCCCCAGTTTGATGCTAGACAATAAAAAAGTAGTAATTGAGGAGATGCAAAGGACCATCAGGGTCTATTATGCGTACCAAGCAGAAAGAGTTGAAAGTAGTTGCCCGGACTCCACTTCATTTGCTTCTACTTCTCGAATTGGTTCGGGTACCAGAGGAAAACGGAGTCAATCTTGCATTCAAGTGCCAGAATCATTGAATTAGGTATCACATACAAGTGTGGAACAACTAATGGACTAGCAGGACAATAGTGGGTGAAACTTTAATTGCTTAAAACATTGTTACTGTTTAAAACCAGGAGAAAGAAAGAAGAAGGAAAAACCACCACAGTTAACGACCAATCGAGGTAAATAATGATGGAGCCACATGAAAAATGCCCTGTTTATCGAAAAAATGCTATGTAGAGTTACTTCAAAAAGGCTGATTAATTGACCCCTTGCAGAGTTTAGATAAAAGTAACAAGCATGTCCATAACTTCAAACAAAGTGTAAAGACTATAGAGCTCTTGGACAATAATGAGTCTTTAGACAATAGTAGGTTTTGGGAAGGGTATTTTAGGTAATTTTGCGAATAAAATCAAATATAGTTTATAAATACAATACAAGTATACAACTAAAACTTGATTATGGGCTTCTAATAGAAGCATGACACTTAATTTGTTTTCTCTAGGGAACACATATCTATGAAGTCAAATCACCACAGAGTACAGACCAGAAATAATTGATACAACCATTTATGATGCATTAACTCAGTTCTAGCAACCCGTGGTCACAGCGCACATTAACTTGGCACATGTTCTCAGTAGGGAACGGTGAGGGAGGGAAATGGATATTAAATATCAACTGCCGAAAGGATCAACATCAACAGCTAACGTTTTTTAGAACCACATGCGACATATAATCCCGAGTCCAAGTAGAAAAAGCAATTCAAAATTACAACATTATTATACATACGACAGACACAAACATAAAATCCCTAAAATCAAATAAATGAGTCATTTTTTCAGTTTGTTTCTAGGGATAATTTCACAAACCTCTCCTGAGGTTTCTCACAATTACAAAGAGCTCTCTTCAGATTTTAAAAATTACATATACCTCTCATACTTTTACTGTTTAGTAACGATGTAGATCTAAGAACTTAAATTTTCTTTCAAAAATTCTAAATTACCCTTTTGTACAAAACTAAAAAAGAAAAATATAGTATACTCAATCGTTTTCTTCCACACTTTGCATAAATCAACAAGTTAAATCCCTAAGAACTATCCAAACATAAGTTCTAAAATCAAATAACCATCTTAAAGATTCCAAATTGCATAGACAATATCCATACTTCCACGATAAAAAATACATACACACATACACAAAAAAACCCCATTGACAACTAATTTTATACCTCCAAATTAAATATCAATACTAAAAAATAAACTAATTTGACCTAAAACCACCATTATAACCCTCATATGGCTTTAAAAATATTAATATCTGAAATGTGAGAATAAATTCTACTTCCACAATAAAATCATAATAAAAATTTCTAATCCAATGAAAGAAAGCATTATGTAATTATTAACATTTTATAAAATTTTTTCTTAACAACAAACAAAATATGACAAATTCCACATCTTTAGTTCTTTTTCCTATTTCAATCATCAATTTTATTATTTATTTCTCTATCACTGCGAGTCTCTTCATTTTCTTCTAATTTGACATATAATCTACTCCCTTTGTAGATTTTGTAATTTCAAATTGTTAATATCCACAAAACTGAAGATAATAAAAAAAAGATTATATTAACTAGAAAATAGACAAGAGACAGCAAAATAGATTTTTTTTTAGATTTTGTAAATTTATTACTTTAAATTTCAAATTGTCTACTAAGTGAAGGGCATTATAGGTATTTTACTATGTTAAGGGAGGTAAGTTTAATTTCTTAAACATAAGGGAAGTAGAGTGAAATTGTCAGAAATCTCAAATGTGCTTTCTGAAATTATCCCTTATTTCTATCACTTAATTTGTAGGGTTAATTTCACATACCTCCCCTGAAATTTTTGACAATTGCAGAAAACTCCCCTTAAGTTCTAAAAATTACACCTATCTCTCTTATTATCACTATTTAAGTAACATTTTAGGCCAAAAGGCTATACTTTTTCTCAAAATTTCTATAATGCCCTTGAATTATAATTCACAACAAAAATGTAAATGGAAAAGATGGTTTGCAGTCTCTATTTCATTTATCTTTACTTGTGATCACTATTACCTGTCCATCAACATCCAAATCACCAATAAATAAACACTTATCTTTGTTCTAATGTTCATTTTTTACCTAAAAATTTCTGATATAGACCATTATATCAGCTATAAATGCTATATCAGATACCCAAAAACTTACCCACAATCTTATATCAATATCAGATTTTATTTAATACACAACAATATTCATCAATATCCCTAAATTTTAATTCCATGGCTGCCAACTTTTTAATACAAAATAATCTGAATCATCACTACTAATATTAATATTCAATATACTCCATTGGCACATAATTCAAAATCAATCAAATTCTCTCTATAGGAATGACATCAATAATTGTAAATCAAAAATAGAAATACAACGTAGTTATAAATATATACCAAGAATACTTTTTTTTTTCACTTCCTATCCTTAAATTTTTATTTTTTATCACTATCACTATTTTGATCTCCATCTGGTTTGATAATGAAATTAGCACTCAATTTGTCATTTGACAATTTTAAGTTGCTAATGCCTATCAAAAATTGGAAGCAAAAATGGGCAAGGAAACTATTTAATAATAGTGAAAAATCGAGAATTGGAAAAAATACCAAGATATATAAGTATTGGTGATTTGGTGTGTATGGTGATTTTATTAGTGGCGACAGTACACATTTGGTTGATATTAATAAATAAATGAGTTTGAAAGGAAAATGGATATAGGAGGAAGATGATAGATAGTTCAATGGGAAAGATGTAGTTTGAATTATTGGTTGATAATAAATGAGAGAGCTTTAATAGTTAATAGAATTTTTTAATGAGTTGATAATGAATGAAGGGCAGTGTTGTGTTTTTATCACATCAAGGGAGATCTCCGTAATTATGTAAATCTCAAGGGAGCCGAGTGAAATTGTCGAAAACCTAAGTGGAGGTTTCTGAAATTATCCCTAATTTGTATTGTTGATTAGTATAAGATTTTCCATAAATAATCCCACATTCATAAAGCAAGGTAGGCACTTGCCTGGTGAAATAAATCAAGATCCATAATCAATAAATCAAAAAAAAAATTCTACTTACTTGAGGGGAGATATGAGATTTTCAGCCAGCACCTGTTAGATTCATTCTTTTTTTTTTTTGTTTTTTTTGTTTTTGGGGTCCTACGTTGCTATGAAGATAAATGGCTATTGGTTTGTCAACAAAATTATGATTTGATGCAAACAAAAAGGGGATGGAAATGGTTTACTATTTGGCCCAGCAATGCCATAGTTGATTAAAAGTACAATGATTTCTCAAGCTGTTCTTCGAAGGCAATCCTTTGCTTTCCCAGTAGCCAACAGTGTCTATGAAGACTAACAAGGAACATGGCACAAACATCTTGATTGTAGGCCAATCATCAATTTCTGGGTTGTGCTGAATTTCCACATTGAGAAATTTAAACTATTATTTGGCTAATCGTGCCAATGAAGGCTAACCGGAAATATGGCACAGAAAAGTCATTGCTCTAGACTAATGATCAACTTGTTGGTGGTAGTATAGTCCCATCGTGACAATTCTAGACTATGATCTGGTTTTGTCCAAGTTGCCTAGCATGAACTCTGTTTAAAAGTCAAAGTCCTCACTCCGCCTGATAGGCTGAAACAACCCTTGGAAGCTACAAGATGCCCAAGTTAGTTAGCATCATAATCACTCTTCAGGGAATTTTTTGTAACTAGTCTCCCAGGTTAGTTGTGTCCATGTTCTCGCACATTTCACCATTTACTTATGCTTCTACTGTTGTATCAGTTGTAGCTAGAAATGTAAGCAGTTTTCTTGAAATAATCTGCAAAATAAAGGAAATTAATACAATTTCTGTTTATGTTTTTGGTTTCCTCGTTGCCTCGGGTTGATGGGGAACCAGAAGAGACGGATATTGGACACTACAAATGGAAAAAGTCATAGAGACTACAAAGCTTACTTTCCCCCTTTACCCATAAACGTACATTTTACTCTTACCTTGAAAAGATCTCATAAGCAAAACCTCAAAGACACTAACAAGCAAGCAGATTTACAGACCTCACAATCAACATTTCTGTGCCAATGCAAGCAATGAGGTGGTTGGCTCATGCTAGTTGGCCATTATGTTAATGTCATAGCCAAGGCAAGGATCTAGATAACATCTCAACTCTACAAAATGCTGCAGAATGAAAACTTATAACAGAAAAAATCGCCTTGATGAGGACGTCAACAATATCATATGGCTTGTTTGACTTTCTCCCATTGTTTCCGCATTCCCCCCCCCCCCCCCCCCCCCCCCCCCCCCCCCCCCCCCCCCCCCCCCCCCCCCCCCCCCCCCCCCCCCCCCCCCCCCCCCCCCCCCCCCCCCCCCCCCCCCCCCCCCCCCCCCCCCCCCCCCCCCCCCCCCCCCCCTCGTCTTCTACTCTGCTTTGTCGTTATCAGGATACACTCACTTCCATATTCGCTTTGGACAACTGTATAGTATTAGTTTTGGGCTGGAAAGGAAACGGAAGTGCCAAGTTTGGACATGATATATTCATTGACAAAGCAGTCAAAAGATGAATGTGATCTCAGGCAGCAAATTTTAAACAAGGGAACCCATAGAAATTCTGCGTTGATCATTAACGAACAAATCACATTGTAAGCGAAAGGTCCATGCAAAACCAGATGCTGAAAACATAAATTACGACACCGGCAGTATCTGAAAACGTGAATAACATATTCAAGTATTTTAATTCCCTATACACTTCCCAAGTTAATTAGAATAGAAAATGTGAAGAACCAAGAACTGATGTATGATTTTTCCCCAGGTTGCGCCCTCGAAGACACTCCGGGTCCATAACTTGAGAGTGATCCAGGAAAAGGTTCACCTAAAAACAAAAGATATGACAAAAATGTGATAATATTCTGCAAAGCGTATGATCATTTCTATAGACAACACAAAAGAAAGGGCAGCTTGCCTTGGGACCATATTGGAATAACTCAAAATATTTATTATGTTGGGAAAGTTAAACCACTTTTAGTCTCTCTTTCATTATTGTCTTTCTTTCTAATCATATGCATGTCACCATTCAAATTTAAATTGTGGGGTTAAAATTGAAAAGAGAAACACAAACATCACAATCAAACTATTATTATTTTTAAAAGGTTGGATTCTCCAAACATGATTAAATTATTAGGACGGAGGGAGTACAATAAAAGCCCTTATATTTCTTAATATAAAAATACCAATGTTTATACCATGATTTGTTCTCAAACATTTTAAGTATACTAAATAGGAGTATACTACTGTCATATTAAAAGATCTAAGACTGGACTTTTTCTGAAAAATTTACATTACAGCTGTTAAAGTACTATAATGCATCCTTAAAACATATTTCAATCGCCTTATATCTACATTAAAATGGCATACTACAAACATAAATTCCACTTGAATATGTCTTGGGAAAAATTGCTGATTTCTTGCTTTTTCTTTTATTTTTTTGGCATCTACATACTAGTACACTTGTTGTTCATGTCCGACATTTAATGACACGTTACACACATAAATTCGGTGTGACTTTGTTTGGGAAAATTGAGAATTTCTTGGTTTTTTTTTTTTTGGAACGTAAATTCTCTTGTGCTTTCATTTTCTTGATTAAAACATTTAATACCCAAAATATGTGATAAATTTATTAAAAGTTCCCAAAATGTATTATTCATTATTCTATTTCAGACAGTTGCATGTTAAATCGACTAAAAATGTGTTGCAGAACTTATAGGTAGTGAGTGTTTCTAGAACATGAACACACATGTAGAGATGAAATTTCTTCTTTACTTTTTTTTCCCCATGAAGTTCGACTACTATTTTTGGACTGACAAGTGCAATATACGGGTACTTGTTGACTGATTTTTAATATGATTTGACATTTTTTTCATTTTCTTTTATAACTTTCAATGACTTGCCAATTGTTTTGCACGTAATATTTTGGATGCACACGACTTCCAATTAATTTGTGTGCTGACTGATCAAATTTTAAAACGTTGATAGAGACCATCCATTAAGGCATTAACTGATACATCAATTGCAAATCATACAGGAATAATCCATTCTGGGAGGCTTAATTTTGGGTTCAAAGTTATCACATATAATTAATGAAACCACAAGCACTGGCTAGATAGATTTAACAAAACATTTGGGTACTTTAATTGAGCCATGCATGAACATTGAACGGCAATAGTTTGGTCTGTTCATTGTCAATGAAGTTGGACCGAACATGGTCTCGAGTCTCACGATCTTGGACGCCAAATCCATCTCCGTGTTGATACATAAAATGTGCTCCTCTTGCTGCATTTGTGATATATTTGGCTGGTTCTTGTAGAAATGGAGGACACGAAATACAGTATCCATTAATCCCTTTCCAGGCCTTCACCATTAGGCTTCTGATATGCTCCCTTGCCACTGCTTCTGAAACGTTTGCTTCTCTCATGTAACATAAGATTGATGAAGCAGCGTCTCCTCTCTCTAGTTCCGCCTATATCATTAGGACAATTAATTATCAATTAATACCAACATTTGTCAATTATGATGAACACAAAAAACAAAATTAAGAGATTAAAGAAATATATGATTTGCTGTACTAAGTAAATTAAAATCTGACATTAGCTGACAATAACAAGTTATGAAAACCATAACCCAAGTAATTATGTACCGCAGATGTTCCCTGATCATTGCAAAGCCGGATTACGAGTGAGGAATGGTGGATAATCTGCTGACAATCTTTAAGATATTCTGCAACATTTTGTGTCTTCCTATCCGCTACACCCAGGATTGCAAGCACAGAAAGCAGAGGCCCAGATGAAGATATCCAACCATTGTTAAGATACTCTTCAAGTGATGGCGTGTAACCCTTGTTGTACCACTTAGCTTCCACGAGCAAGGATTTCAGAAAATCTGTCCACTGGAAAAATGGGGAAAAAGAAACTTAAATAAATACCGTTGATACATGAAAGCTCACCAAAAAACACTTTCAAAAACTGATTTGGAGTAAATTTGATCAGATAGCTAATTACCGTTTTCTGTAGATATGGTAAAACTGATGTCCAACCATTTTCTTGCTCGATTTCAGCTGCCATTTCATTTGTAGTATTTAGCAATGTCCAGAAACATATCTGTATGCCTTCAGGTAGCTCTTTAATCTCCTCAGGGCTCCACCTAATTAAGACAATTCAAGTTATAGATCCTATGATTTGTCACGTACAACTTTATTTGTTGCCAGTAAGTACAACGGTTGACAAACAGGATTATAGTTATTTGCAAACCTCTCAACCGCATTGGTGAAGATTTCTAGTTCATCCAGGGTACCATAAACGTCATAAACATCATCTGTTATTAGAATCAAATTAATGACTTTGCTCAGCCATTTTCTTAGACTTGCTTGTTTAGGCTCAGGAGCTGTTCCCGCAGCATACAGAAAACTTTCAACCACTCGGTCCCTCGAAAAGCTCAGCCTTTCCTTGATTCCAAGATTCATCCACCACCTAAACGAAGAAATTAAAGGCTTAACAATTACCATTTGACAATTAGGATTCCCGTTAGTTGCATCTTCCTTTTTTTTTTTTCACTGCATGGTAAGAAGAACAAAGTGTAATAATCCTGAATAACTGAAGGCTAGAACGTAAAATTATCAGAACTCAACGGACTTTTTTCTTTAATTTGAAAAAGGAATCAGTTCAAACAATAAGCTAGAACAAATTGGATTTTTAATCTCGAGGTTAGTGTCCTTTCATTTGCCCTCCAAGATATTTTCTTTATTGTTATTCATTACCTTGAAACCTCCTTGAGATCTTCTTGGTGTGAAGATTGAAATTGAGCTTTGCTAACTCGATCAATTTAGACTTTGTTGATCCATGATTTTTTTCATGTGCCTGGACATGTTTCTTCACATTGTACCATTCCACTCTCCATTGCATTGGAAGACTTGTAGCTTCAAACACTTGTTTGGCAAGCATGTTATCCGACGAGGCCCCAAAACCACTAAGATTTTCGATGGAGAATAATCCTGCCTCAGTCAAAAGATCTTCTCCTTCTCCACCTAGATTTGATGCTTGAAGAAGCTCAAGCAACCCTTTGATGCTTACTTTCGGGCTAGGGATGAATTTATCAGCTCCATCCACAAAATCTAGGAACATATCTGAAATCCATCCAAATTGAAAGTGAGAGGAAAAAAAGTAAATTCTTTAGGCTGTGTTTTGATTGAGGGATTCGATGAAGGATTTGAAATCCTTTTAAATATCTCTAATCATTTAAATTATTTATGAGGTATTTAAATTTGTAAATCATCAATTATGTTAGTATTTAAAATATATTCTAATATTTGGTGAATTACAAATCCAAATACATGTTAAATAATTCAAGCAACTAGAGCGATTTTAATGGATTTGAAATCTTTCATCTAATTCTTCAATTCAAACGAAGCTTAAAGCGTTTCCTTCAATTGAAGTGTTACCCCTCCAAGACATATTGAATTACGTAGATTAAACGATTCAGAAGTCAATTTTTTTCTTCCATAGTTTGCTTTTCACATTCAATCAACTTTTGCCTGCTTTTGAGCACTCATAAATACTTTATATTTACAAGGAACTCTCTCAAGTAGTTTTTCATGTACGTACCTTGTGAAGCATGATAACCGTAATGCCTAAGAAGCCTAAAGCATAGTGCGGTAGCGTAAACGTCTCCTTTTAAAACAGAGCTGTTGTTCCTCAAGGCTATGGCATCTAGAGCTTCTGTGATCTCCTCCATGAAGTATTTGTCGAGACCCAATTTTGATATGCTGTCTATAAGCTCCAGCTTAGACAATGTGTCACTAGCTTCCACAAACATGCATTTGACATCCTCTTTTAGTGTCTCGGCTCTAGTTTTGTATTTCTTTTCCTGAAAAGAGAAAAACAATTTCAAGTAGAATGGAAGTATTGTAGCTATGGTGCAACCACCTTATCACGTGGTTAACTAATAGTTACTATATGCCAACTAACTATATAAAGTCCTTTTATTTATTTATTAATCACACGTACAAGAAATGAAGTTAATTAACTTTTTCTTAGGCAAGAAGTTAATTAACTTAGTTACGCTAATGTTTTAACTTACTAAAAGCACTCCTAATTTTAGCCATTGGTTGTGTATTATTTGGGCATACACAAAACTTCCCCGGTTCATCTGGAGAAAATATCACTAGTCGTTATAAATTGGGAGAACTCTAATCAACATGATCAAAAAGGTGACGTGGTTCAATTTGTACCTACAATGCTTGCTTTTATGCAAGAGAAATTTTTTTTGAAAAAAGAGGATGATAATTTAATAGGTCACTCTAGGTAGCATGGATATTTCCATTCTTGTGGATTGGAGCTTAGCTATCACATGCGTCTGTTGATTACATGCATGGCAATCAAGAACCAGAGTTCTTACCGAAAATTGGCTAGTGAGAGATTGAAGGAGTTCATGTTTCCATATGTTTGGCTTGTAGTTGGCTGTTCTCCTTTGAACACTTTGATCTATCTTGTCACTACTAGTTCCTGCCTTCGCTTTTGGGCTCGACAAAGGTTGCAATTCAACACTAGTCAGGGAAGAAGTAGAAGAAGAAAAGATCAGCATATGGTGATTGAAGGATCCTATCCTAGAGTTCATGCCTATGGTTGTTGAAGGATACATGGAGGAAAAACAAGAAGAAGGGATATACAATGCCGAGTGTTTAAAGATGGTTAGGCCTCTTCTTTGAACTCCATTATTTATAGTGGAAGCGGGCTGAAATTTCTCTATAAACTAAACTACTGGAATAAAGAATTCATCAAAAACGTGTTCCAATTTGATAGAAAAAGCGCAGAAATGCGCACGATAGTTGTGAACAACAAAGAAACTGTTATCTATTAGTAAAATGTAGTTTAGATAAATAGCTGTAAAATGCTCAAATGACGAATTAGCCTTTGATTTATTTCGAAGAGAGTTGGATTGACTGATAAGATAAGGGATCATAAGTAGGAGGAGACGTGTTTCACCGGTCGATAATCGAGAATTCAGTAATATATTTTAGATTTCTAAAGACGTACTTGACTTGGGTTAATGAATCGCTATTAGGTGTACTTAAATAAATGAAAATGACATTTGCATACACTTAAGTAAAAAGGTTTGAGATTTAGTACTACTTCAACAAACAAGTTTTGTTTCCATACTTGTTTACATTTAACTTGTGATTTTCACTATTAGGTGTACTTAAATAAATGAAAATCACATTTGCGGACACGTAAGTAAAATGGTTTGGGATTTAGTACTACTTCAACAAACAAGTTTTGTTTCCATACTAGGTTGACCAGTAATGTTTGGACTTAGGGTTTGAGTTCCGGTCGGGTTGGCAAATTTAGCCTTGACACGTCTGTTATGATGAATGTGGCACAATGTGATATTTCTAGAAGCCGCATTCCAATCTTTTCATTTGTCTAGTTTTATTGCACCAAATTATCCCTTTCTCATCCTCATCGTATATAATGCTGAAAAAAAATTAACTTCTGGGCTTTTTTTTCCCCAGTTTGATGCTAGACAATAAAAAAAAAGAAGTAATTGAGGAGATGCAAAGGACCATTAGGGCCAGGGTCTATTATGTGCACCAAGAAGAAAGAGTTCAAAGTAGTTGCCCGGACCCAGTTCATTTGCTTCTGCTTCTCGTACTGGTTTGGGTACATACTGGTTTTAAATTTTAATACTGACATTCCAGACGAAAAGAGAGATGCAATCTTTTTTCTTAACAAAAAGAAAAAAAAAAAATTAGCTCAACACTTGCATTTGGATTGTGATTTAAAAAAAAAAAATTACGTTTTTTTTAACATAAATTTCAATCATATTTTTATACTCGTACACATTAAATCGTTACAGTATATTTTCCTACAAAAAAGTCTTAAAAATAGTGGCAAATGGTAGGAGATAAGATTTGAACTCTTGACTTTTCACCCCACCAAATCTAAAGGCCATAGTGATGGCTAACAGCCATTTGAGCTGTTCGTTCTCAATTTCTTCATGAGGTTTCAAAATCTAATAGTTTAAACTTTTGGATTAGAGTTGCGCTCCTAACATATATATTAAATTTTTTGGTGAGCTCTCTTGAAATGTTTTCTCCCCTAACATGCTCCATTCAATAGAAATTCTCAGTCTTGTATCAATGATTATTCCACCGCACTTCTCAACTTCTTCATTCAATTGAAATAACATGTGTATTGTCCAAGATTTTTAAAGAAAGAGCGAAATACGCAAAACCTTGGACAATACATGTGCTATTTCAATTAAGCAAAACCCCAAGGACACTAACAAGTAAGCAGATTTACAGACCTCACAATCAACATTTCTGTGCCAATGCAAGCAATGAGGTGGCTGGCTCATGCTAGTTGGCCATTATGTTAATGTCATAGCCAATACAAGGATCTAGATAACATCTCAACTCTACAAAATGCTGCAGAATGAAAAATTATGACAGAAAAATCGCCTTGATGAGGACGTCAACAATATCATATGGCTTGTTCGATTTTCTCCCATTGTTTCCGCATTTTCCCTCCCCTCTTCTTCTACCTCTGTTTTGTCATTATCAGGATACACTCACTTCCATATTCGCCTTGGACCACTGTATATTAGTTTTGGTCTTGATGGGAAACGGAAGTGCCAAGTTTGGACATGATATATTCATTGACAAAGCAGTCAAAGATGAATGTGATCTCAGGCAGCAAATTTTACACAAGGGAACCCATAGAAATTCTGCGTTGATCATTAACGACCAAATCACAATGTAAGCGAAAGGTCCATGCAAAACCAGATGCTGAAAACATAAATTACGACACCAGCAGTATCTGAAAACGTGAATAACATATTCAAGTATTTTAGTTCCCTATACACTTCCCAAGTTAATTAGAATGGAAAATGTGAAGAACCAAGAACTGATGTATGATTTTTCCCCAGGTTGCGCCCTCGAAGACACTCCAGGTCCATAACTTGAGAGTGATCCACGAAAAGGTTCACCTAAAAACAAAAGATATGACAAAAATGTGATAATATTCTGCAAAGCTTATGATAATTTCTATAGACAACACAAAAGAAAGGGCAGCTTGCCTTGGAACCATATTGCTTAATAAACCACTCAGAGGTCTTAGGATTTGAGGCTTCAAACATGGTTCTCTCAAGGCCAAGACGCCCAATTATCTTCGCAATGATATCTGCCCTAACAGAATCAGCCTGCCGGCAGACATCATCACCATCAATCATTATCATGTCTGCCCCAGCTTCTAAGCATCTTTCGGCCCTTCTTATCAGAAGATCAACATCCTCAATGAATTCTGCAAGGTATAAGTGAAACTCACCAGTTAAAAGGCAGTAGCAGAGGAATTTCTGCTTGTAATCTTAAGCTCTGGATGCAAGACTGACAGTTTGTGATCCTACATCTCCGAACTGAGGACATGACATTCCTCATTTTTTGATTTTCTCTTTTCTAGTTTGTATTGAAGAGGAAAATTTGTTGAGGGTTGAATATACTCTGAACTGTCAAAACTTTCAGCCATCCATGCAAGCTGAACACTTAAAACTTCAAATCCCACTAGTGATCATTACTGGTACTATAGATTGGATGCCACAAATTGCTATATAGACTTTCATAAGAGCAAACTGAACTTGGTTTAAGCAACACTCAGAAATCATGATGTAATTGCAATAGCAAATTTTCCTTATACGGTGCTGGGAAAATTGAAGAAAGGGGAGAAAAAAAAAATTATAATTTCCTCCAAAGATGGATGGGGCAGAGTTTTAAAGCTCTGCAACAAAGTCATTCTCCAGAATTCTCTGTTATAACATGAGATACCAGTTCAGAAAGACGCCTAAATCTGCATTTACGTGATTAAGGTCAGCAACGATTCTAAGCCCGAGAAGGCAGGCCTCAATTTCTCATTCAGCAGTTCTGCTTCAACTGGAGAACAATTGAGATAAAATCAAAACTTATTAAGCACAGTAATCAGAAAGTTTATAATACACTTTAATCATAAGGCCAGTGCATGATCTGCACTCTCGTCATCAGGTTAACCAAATCATGTCTGCATGGGCTTTTGATTTATCAAACATGAGGATCAAAATAAAGTCCCCATTAGACCCCACAATTTGAATCACGGAGCATATAACTTGCTTGGTTACCAGAGCTTCTAGGTGCAGGTACCACATAAGATTCAAATGCTCTATCTCTGTTGACAGGTATATCAGACTTGTTAGTCTTGACTGCAAATTGAGGCTTAGCTCTAAGACCACCATTCTTTATCAACCGCACATATCTTAACAAAGTTTCTTCGGGAAACCCCATCGATCCCATGTTGAGCTCGATAGTGTCAAATCCCAACTGCTTACATTCCTGAGAGATGAATATCCACAATGAGATATCATCACCTTGGGCTGTTGAATGCAATAACTGGAAAGGAATAACAGTATGCATACCTCGAGATACTCCTTAAAGGCAGACGGTCCTTTGCGGAGCATATGTTCAGCCCAGTCTCCTGTAGTGACATAGACATTGTGTTTATGAGCCATATCAGTAACTTCTCTTATGTAAGTCTTTGGCAATAGACTATGGGAGCCTCCAGTGAACTTTAACCCATCAACAAACTCTCCCATTGATTCAAAGATGTCCTGCAAACAATAATATCAAATTAAGAGAATTAAAAACATAAGCTGTCCTCCATTATGAAATGTAAAATGGGCTTCTAGCCACCACAAAATAGGCACCACAGAAAGTTCAATAAACAAAAGCCATCCTACTTATAGGAAGATTAACTCTCACAGCTAGCAAATCACCTGTTAACACCACAAACAAAATGGAAAATGCAGATTATTAATGCTAAGATTGGACCCTCTGGGAACTTAGTTGAGTTAAAAAGGACCAGTAACCAAAATCGCCTGAACTAGGGAGCAGGTAGGATTTATAATTTTCCAATTTCATGATAACTACAAAGGAAATGCAGTTAATCAGTGCTTGTGAAAGTTTTGACAAATTAGGAACTTGCATTGCCAATCAAGTTAAGATCCATTTACAAACTTATCAAAATACTTAAGACCGAATCCATGTTCATCTTCGGTTATGGAAGATTTTCTTTGATTTTTAGTAAATGAAAGGGATCCTCTGTCTTTAGCATATCCAGAATGACCTGTTTATAGTATAGTGAGGATATATGCACACAGAACTTGCAAAACGAGAATATAAGTTTCCCTTTTTCCCTAGCTTTCTCCAACACACATCCCAGATATATTTGCCAGTTCATCAGGACCTTGAATGTATTCTAGTGCACAGATTTCATGTTGAAAATGAGCCCGCTAATCAGAATGATCAAGACGTAGTAGCCAAATATCAGAGAGAGACATTTGTTTGGCTAGTGATGCAATTTAAAAACGGATCAGACCACTATTTCAGCTACTTCTTGACCATCCGGGGTACTACTTCTAAGCCAATTATCCCATCCCTCAACCCCATTTCCATAATCTCTCTACAAGTTTGCAGAAATGATTCAACTATAGATAACCCTATTAGACGCACCAAGTGTGATATCAATCTTTAACTGCAACATTGAATCTTCCGTGGAAATTTACCATATTACCATCCAAAATATCAGTTCCATTTCCTTCACTTCCTGCAAATTTCTATTTCCTTTTGTTAAAACAAGGACAGGCACATAGCAAATCTAGTGTCCATGAAACGCGGATTTGAAACAAGCCCTAGATACAAGAAAACTTTTATCACTTTAGCTCCAGCTCTTTTAGGAGGTCAAATTCCTGGTTCCTATGATGAAAAACCTACCAAATTTAACCTATCAAACAACTTGCATTACCATATTGAAGCTCACTGCCAATC
>NW_020862871.1:0-17768 GCF_003713205.1 Coffea eugenioides | reverse complement strand
GAACTTAAATCCTTAGCCTCCTCTATTGCAGTCACTTTATTTTCCCATTCTTTGCCCAATGCATTGAGAATTTTTCTGTTCTTTTCTCCCAAGGTGTACTCTTTGCCCAACACCTCGAGATCTTTGATCAAGTCAGTGAACCTGCAAAACATTTTGTCAATATCCTCAAGAGGTTCAATCTTAAAAGATTCATACTTTGTGACCAAGATGGCCTTCCTCTGTTCTCTCACATTGTCACCACCCTCATGGATTTCTCTTAACTTATCCCACATTTCTTTGGCTGATTTACAGCCTTTCACTCTAATTGATTCATTTGAATCTAAGGCACTATAAAGAACATTCATGGCCTTGGCATTCAATGTGAGGTTAGTCCTGTCTTGAGCATTCATTTCAGCTCTCATTTTTGGCCGAAGCAGCCCTGTATCTGCATCAAGAAAGTTAGATTCATGCGGTCCTTCACTCACAATAAACCACAGTTCAATATCAATAGATTGCAAAAAAATAATCATCCGTTCTTTCCAGCTAACTAGTTAGAGCACTGAACATGGGAGGCCTAGTACAGATTGTCCCTCAAACAAACATGAGCATGACTGGTTGTCATCTTTACTTCCAACCGTTAGAGCTTAATCTCAAGGAGACCAAGCTCTGATACCAATTGTGAAGTTCCCAAGACAACAAGAGGGGGGGTGAATTGGGTTATTCAAAATCTTAATCAGATTTAGACAATTTTTTGCTTAAATGAAAATTTCCTTCTTTTCTAGTAAAGATAACCAAGTAGAGTAGAGACAAGAGGCTATATGATCAGAAACCAACAAGTATTAAACAAGCAATGAGAATTTTATTAACAGAAAAGTAATTGGCGGAATCAAACAAGTGTCTACCAGCTATCCTCAAACTTGAGGGGGGGGTAGACCACACACTAGGAAGAGCCAAATTCTCTTTGATTGGAGACGATCAACTACAGATGTACAATGGAGGAGCCCATCTTCTTCCTTGCCCCAAGCCTCACTTAGTCAAGCTAAGAAGTTTTACAATCACTCAGAAAACCCTCAACAAAGCTACACTAAAGATCCTTTCAATCACAAAAGAAATGCTCACCAGAAATTCACACCACTTTAAAACAAATCTAGCTTTGGAGACTATTTTCTAGCTAAAATATCTCCTGAGATCTTGTAAACAAAGTGTGCAAAAGTCTCTACTTCGTTCAGACCAGTTTGATTTTAAAGGGAACCAGAAATGGGCTTCATAAATGCTTCCAACGGATAGAAGGCAGCTGAAGAGTCAACTAGCCGTTGGGGCTGTCGGACGTCCGACGATCAAATCATCGTCCGAACCAATCGTCCGATGGCATCCTAGTTGACGTTCGGACGTCCGATGCGTCTTGATCGTCCGACACCGCAGCGTCCGATCGTAGGCAGAGAGTTGGCAAGTTAGCTTGGAATTTTTCGGACGTCCGATGCGGTTGATGAGCGTCCGATGGCAAGCGTCCGATCCTTCCGGACGTCCGATGCTTCCTCACGAGCGTCCGACAGAGCTTCCTTCTTGATGCTCTTTATCCTTTCGGACGTCCTACAGATTCCTTTCGGCCGTCCGACGTGAGTATCCTGTTTTTGCTTCTTCTTTTGGTTGAAATGCATTTCATGACCTATTCATACCTGATTCTTTGATATGTAAAGACACTTATAATCGAAGAAGGTTAGATACATTTCAAAATACTTTGTGATCATCAAAACCAAGAATAACAGCAGCTCAAAATACTCTTCAAGTGTTAAGCTAAGTGTGGTGAAATTTTGGTAGGATTTGAGTGAAGATTTGGTGAGGTTTTGTGAAGTAAAAATTGAGAGAGCTATGGTGGTTTGAGAGAGAGGGATGGCCAGCTGAAATGGTGAGTGGAGGGAGAAGAGAGTGATCAGATTTTAGCTTCCAAGAGAAGCTTCAAGTGTGTGGCCCATTTGTGCAAAAGTCAACTCTACTACCGCGCGTACTCGCGCGCGTTTCGTGCTCGATTCCTCTCGCATTTGTTTCACTAGTGCACTAAACCTCTAATGCACTTATATTCATATAAATATTATTCACTCTCAATTGTCCCAAAATAAGGGTCTAACGTTCCTCAATTTAAATTGCGCGTGTGAAAACGCGTATCTCCAATTTAAGCGCGATAACGCGAAACTTTCGAGAAATTCTTGTAACAACAGTACTAATAACTATCACTTGAGTATTAAGACATTAAAATACCTAATTTAGGTCCATTACACAAATCTCCAATATTCCAAACTTATTGTACTCTCAATCGGTCAAGATTTCCAAAGACGTGTTCACTATTTTCTCTAAACGAGCTTCCGGAAATTAATTTTTGAAACAAATCACTTTAAAAAATATAATGGAGTTATAATTCCATGTAATTAGGGTTAATAGGGTTAGAAAATAATATTCGGAGAAATCGGGTGAGTAAATACTTATTTGAGCCAGTAAAATAAATAAAATAAGCAAAATTTTCGGGTCCTTACAACCTACCCTCCTTAAAGAGAATTTCGTCCTCGAAATTCATACCTTCTGAAATCTCAGATAACCCTGAACCGTGTGGTGTGATCATGTCATGTGTTCGTTCAGACGCCACTGGTCGGTTCCTCCTTCCATTGACTTGTCGAGGGACAGTTCCATTTCCCTGTTGAGCAGTGGTTTCTCGTGGATAACTCCTTGGACAGTCATGAACTTTATGGCTGGTACTCCCACATCCCATACACTTTCGTCCCTTTAGCCAACAGTTTTCTTCAGTGTGATTCGTCCTTCCACAATATCCACAAATTGGACGAGGTGTTGTGACCTGACTTGCTTGCGAGGTTTTCTTTGATTGTGTCTGTCCTACTGAAGTCCCTCGTGACATAGTTCCTTTTGGTTCTTTTACCATGAGTGGTGCAGGAAGTAACAGTCCTACTCCATCCACTTCTTTTCTAACTTTGGGTGGTGGTCCATTTTCTCCTAGTGTACTGTCAGATGCATCTCTTTTCCTTGCTTGAAAAGCTCTCAGTTGAGATTTTGTGCTTTCTACCCTTTGCGCTTTTTCGAGAGCGTCACTAAATCTTTCAACCTGTGCTGCGGCAAGGGCATCTTGGATTTCTAAATCTAATCCTTGGATAAACCGTCTTATTCTCTTCCGTTCAGTAGCCACCAATTCTGGGGCATATGTAGATAATTTCGTAAAGCGTGTTTCATACTCAGCTACACTTAAAGTTCCTTGACGAAGCTTTGTGAAATCATCTTCTCTCTTTTCTTGGACAAGTGGTTGAATAAATTTCTCATTAAATTCACGTACAAAGTTTATCCAAGTCCTTAGGGTTTGATCCCTTTCCTACTTGTTTCTTATAACATTCCACCAGGCTCGGGCTGCTCCTTCAAGTTGAAATACAGCAAAGGTGACTTGTCTCTCCTCTGTGTAATCCAAGGCATCGAATATATTTCTTATATTCTCTAAGAAATTCTTTTGATCTAATCAGGTTCTTATACCCACTAGCTCTTTAGATACAATTTTTTTAGATTCTCCTTCCTCTAAATTAGGATATATTAGATTACAGAAATATCGTTGTCGAAAAAAAAATATTTCGCCCATAAGCAATAAGGACATAAAGGAAACTACAGCCTTAATGGATGTAAAAGTTTCTCCTATTATGGTGCATGCCAAAATATCCCCAGCAGCCTACTTCCTTTGTCCTATAACTTTTGTCGTATCTTGTGACTTGTGCTTTTTATGCACAGTAAACCCCACTCAAAAGTTAAAGTTTTTGTTCCATATGTGCCCTTCTAATCATGTGCCAAGTTTGTGGGCTATCAGTGCCAGACCATCCAATATATGGACCCAATTGCATATGACATTCGAAATGAAGGGTAGAAAGAGAACTTAAAGTAGATCAAAAAATCAAACGTAACAAAAATTATGGGACAGTTCAAGAAGAAAAGTACAATATTTTTAATAAAACAAAAGTTATTACTAACAAAAAAAAGGGAAAAGAAGCTTTGGAACTAGAGAGTGATTCGGCTAATGTAGTTAAGCAATTGACTTGTCATGAACAGGATTTTTCTTCTATTGGACATCTGGTAAGATTATTATTCGAGTTTCAATATTGTAAAATAACTCGTGTGTAGACTTGGAAATGTCCCACCCGATTTAACTGCTAGATTTGATCTTTGTATTGATGTCAAATTGTAAATGATCTAACGGAATGAATGAATATGTTTGGTTCTCGATAAAAAGAAAAAGAAGCTCAGCTAGCAGATAAACTCTTCTAATTCTTAAGTTGAATATCATTCTAACCCAGAACCATCCTATACTCCACCAGATACTTTGACACCATTTCCACATTCATCCCTATCTTCTTCTGTTCCTTCTTCTTCCACTATATTAGGCTGCTTCTCGAGCGGAATCCGACAAGACATTGTCCAGAATTGCCTTCAGCCATCACTCAAAATCCCTATTCTCAGTTTGGAATACAGGTTTCAATCAATTTAAGCACTGTAACAATAAGCAGAGCTTTCACATAATAGAGAAAGACCTGCAAGACAAAACCAGAAGCATAATTTGGGGTTTTTACCAGAACAGGGTGAAAGAATTGGAGAGATCGAGTTAGGGAGAGCAGCGAATCTGATGAATTTTTGTTTTCCTGTGTATGTGTGGGGTAAAAGATGGTAGAGATTTTTGTTTTTGTTTTCAGCATTTACAAGAAAAATGTCTTTTCATGATGTCAAAATTTTGCCGCAAAAAGCTAAAAAAGCACTACAAAAAACTTTTGCAGCACAAAAGTTACAGAATTCAATTGTGTTTCAAAAGTAGCCATCACAAAAGAAAATGAAGCAATTTGCAGATGAGCCACATGTGTTTGCGTTGCTTTATGTGACATTTGTCAAAGTGATGCCACCACACTGGTGGCGCAAAAAAGCGTTGCAAAAAAAAAAAAGGCCAGAATGTTATTTGCGGCACAAAATTGTGTCGCAAAAAAACCACTTTTTTGGAAACACTCTTTTTTCTTTGGACAAAATGTGAGGACCCGAAAATTATTTTATATTATATTTTATTTTTTTGAATACATTTTCTTTACTTTAATTTATTGCCTTAATTTCCTAGATATTTTTATAAGTGAATCAAGATTTTTAATTATTTTTCTCTTATAAGTTAGTGCATGTTAAGTTCGTAGTGTATTATGGAAGTGGAACCCACTAGTGTGTTGCGTAATAAATTTAGTGAACAAACATGGATACTTTACTAAAGGGCTTATGTGATTAGCAGTGGTAAGAGTGGATTAGAAGAAAATAATATGGATTACTGAGATAAGACAAAGGAAAGACAAAGTGATAAGCTTCAACTTAAGAGAGACACTTGTCGGTCATCTAAGCAAGCATTGACCAAGATTAGTCATGATTTTTATCTTGGAAAATTGACTAAATTTCCTTCATTCTTCTTCTTCCCTTGGCCGAACATTTTGAGAAGAAAAGAGAGAAAGAAAACTTTATCTTCAACCTCCAAATCTTGTTTGAATCCTTGAGTTTTCACCATAAACTTGCAATCCAAACCATAAAAATTGACATTTAGGAAGGATTAAGAGCTTTGGTGGAAAGATTTGGGAGAAAGAAGCACTTGGTTTCCATTTCTTCTTAGGGTTTCAAGGTAATTATATCAAGAAACCATCTTTTCTTTTATTACTTGCATATGAGTGGATTTAAGGCTTGATTTTGGTAGTTTACATGGAAAATTTCATCGTTTATGTGGTGGTTGGAAAATTCCAGCTTTGAGTGAGAAATTTCAGCCTTGATATGATGATTTGAGTTTGGCTATAATCTAGTAGCTTTGCCATGTGAATTTTATAGCTTTTATATGTTTTTGGCTTGATTATAGAAAATTTCAGCTTGTAATTGTAAATTTCAGCTTAGGGTTACAAATTTCCAACTTTATTGTGGTTGATTTTGAGCTAGATAATTGGCTATTTTGTGTGGCTTTGTGGCCTTAAACAAGTGTCCTTCATAGCCTATAACTTGTGATTGTGATTGAGGTTGGATTGCTATGAAAATATGTGTTGAGTTTGGAAAGGAAAATAAAGGAAATAAGGGGATGTGCTGCTGTCTTTTGTCAACTCTTGCTGGCCGAATAGGAACCAGCTTGGTTTTCTTTATTTTTGAGGTGATTTTGTGGTAAATTTGTCTAAGATACTTGGTTAACCTTTAAGCTTCACTTGTGTGTTGAATTTTAGATGAATTGGAGGGTTTTCATTGGAAGTTCTATCTAATTTGCTGGCTGCGAATTTTGCTTGTTGGCTGAGTGGATAGTGATGCATTTAACCTTGTTTTCTCTGACCTTTTCATGATGAGTTTTGGCCAAAACTTGTTCCAAACATTGGTTAGGACTTTTGTGTGTTGAACTTGATTGAAAACCATGAGTTGTGGAAGGTGAAAACCTCATGTTGTGCTTGTTTCTTTTCTAAAACAAAATCCTGGTTAGATGGCAGTTTAGTTGCCCTACTATTTTAGCCTTAAAGTCCCCTTATTTGGTGGCCTTTTGGATTCAATCTTGCTCATATCACTACAAAGGTGTATTGAATTAGAGTGAATCCAATAACTTTAAAAGGGTGAACCGCCTCGATTTCTTCACTGTTTTGCCGCTGGAAATTTCCAGCAATGAAATGAAATGTGGAACTCTTTGGTTACTCATGTTTCTTGGGTCCTAATGCTTTCATTTTACTCCAAAACCATACTTGGATCATTTCCCTAGTATGTACTTGGATTTTCCTTGAATTGTACTTTCAAATTTGTCTTTAAACCCTTGTGAAATTAGGAGGCAAACTTGGATATGTGTGTAACTTATAGTTGAGTCTAAAATGTGAACTTGGTTCACCTAAGATGGTTGGACCATAATATTTTTGTCCCGGTTGCTCTTAGGATTTGACGGTAAACACGAGCATAACACGGGGACGAATGGTTATCATTGCTCTGCTTTGAACTGGTGAGTGTTCCAACTGTATGTTCCATGCTCATTGTTGTTAGAAATTGCTAGATATGTGATTTGTCATTTCATAGGCGAGTGTGTACTTTATTGCACTGATCTAACTTGACTAAACTCTTGATATCTCATTTATGCATGTACAAGTAACTTGATTTGCATGTGACCTGTATCTTGACTTGAAATGCTTGAAAATGTGACATGCTGAGCATTACTTGTAACTTGATCATGGCTAGGCGAGTGTGTCCTTATTCGCACTCGACCTCCATAAACTTGAAATACTTGATCCTGCGTGTGGACTTTGTGACGGCCCCACCTCCCCCTAGGGCGTACCCCAGGGTTCGGCGGACCGCCTGCCCAACTCTCGCCGGGACTCACTCACTACAAATCTCAAACAAAATGCAATATAAATCTCAAATTTTACATCAAATTCTCCAAGAATTACATATCATAAGCGAAGCGTCCACGCTTCCGCTGCGCCACTCTGATCCTTGATACCAGCTATTATACAGGAGGAATTCCAAATCTAAACTGTACAAAATATAGGCCATCCAGTCACGCGAATAAGTATTACAAGTCCTTCCTTCGCCACAAGCCCTGTGGAGGGGAATAAAATAGTTTTGGGGTGAGCTAAAAGCTCAGTGAGTAACCAGCAAAATCAGTAAGCAAATATATTTCAAGATAATGCACTTCAATGATGTCATGAATCAAGGATCAAATGTATGTTTATCGCTCTCGTGAGCCAGTGAAATCATTACACTTAAACACCCAACGCTCAAAAAGATTATTTAACGATAAACAATAAGGGGAAGCAACGTTGGTGCTCCATATCATGTCACGAACTCACGAAAGTGGTGGAGACGTCGGCTCCAGGTAAATAGTAGAGGAGACGTTGGTGTTCAGTACAAGACTCCCCAATAACTCATTTAAGCCAAATCATTTCATGGACTCACATGCCGGCACACATGATATGCAAACGAGTAAATAATGCAAGAAACACTTCGCAAGTAACTTTGGAAACAATTCAGGGTCACTCACCTCCACGGCTCAGGAACCATCCATCATATATCATTGCCTTGCCCAAATCCAAACCCTTCAACTCAAACTCAAAGCAATCAAATGCTTTCAAAGATCGGACAGCATATCCCCTTAAGTTCCTTACTTTTCCATCCTACAAGCAACATCATTTCATCTCAAATCAACCACATACACATCATAGACTATCAAATACACCTTTCGGCACAATATCCATAACTTAAGCTACACTTATCGGATTGAAACGAATCTTATGGCGTTTCGAAGCCAAGACATAAACCTACATTTCTTATGAAGACCTCCAAAGCCAAATCATGCATTTTCAGGATTAAAAATGGAAAACTCCACGAAAACAGAAATCTGGGCGCGGAACAGGGTTCATGGGCAGTCAAGGGTATTTCGGTCATTTCACATGATACAGTTCTCGGAGCTGAAATTTTTCAGGCAGCTAGTTAACACCATTTGCTACAACTTTCATGTTTTAACCTAAGCCTGATTCGGCCTCTAACATGCTCGAATAAATCCGGTCAGAACAGGGCAGATTCAAAACCCTAACCTGGAATTTCCGCATAAAACCGAAATCTTCCGCAAACAACTTCAACTAACATATACAAGCTTCATTTTACACCATTACCATACCATGATTAAACCATGATAATCATATAAAATCAGAAAAATCTCCATAAAATCAGAAATTTAGCTAACTTCACTCTAATCCATAAAATCTTCCATAAAATCACATATCTAGCCACCACAAGTCATGAATTCACCATTATTGGAAACAAACAATGAATCTTTACACACCGTACCTTGATAACTCACAAAAGGTAGTAGCTTAGTGGTTCCTTCTCCAAAATAACTCCACCAAGACCTTGGAATCTCCTTAGTAACCAACTTTTATGGAGTGATTTGCAATTCCATCGGTTAAAACTCAAGATTGAAGTAAGAAATTGGAGTGAAAGATGAAGGTTTTTCTCTCTCTCTTGCTCTCCAAGTTTCAGCCATGAGAAGGAAGAAATGGCTTGATTTTTGGTCAAATTTTGGTTTTAGTAAAGTTAAGGTAAGATGGTCAAAAGTCCAACTTTGAATAAAAAGGTGACACATGTCATCTTTTGGTTTAAAACTTATCTTTTTGTCTCTCCAATACTAATCCATATAGGTAACATCTAATTATCTCTTAACACCTTGTAAAATAATATCACTTAATACAAAATTCCATCAAGTTGTCAAAAATATATTGCATTTACCGCACCAGCGGGTCCCACGTTCATAATACTCTTCAAAATTAACGTGGACTAACTTGTATCAAGAAAATGATTTGAAAACTATATTTACTTATAAAAATGTATAGAAAATCAAAATATTGAAGAAAGGTACAAAATTATAGACGAGGAAACAAAATAATGTCTAGAAAATATATAAAAACTTTCGGGTTCTCACACTCATTCTTTCGGGGCGTCACAGACTTGCAAGTACATGTGCATGATTGTAGACCGGCTATATATCTTCTTGTAGCGGTTGAACTGGACCCTTGGATCCTTATCTGAGACATTGGTTAAGTGGGAGCTGGCTCTTGAGGCATAACTCTTGAGGTTCAAAGCTGGAAATTTTGAGCAATAAAACGTTTTAGAGTAAATCATTTTCTTCCTCGTAAACTTCTTTGTTTTAGCTCAAATCAATTACAGGTGTGAAGATCAAAGTCTTGTCAAGTACCTTGAGTCAAAATGTGTCAAAATTACCATATAAATTCTATCAATAAAGCTGAAATTTCCAACTATCAAACGTTTTGGGTAAACATCATTTTCCTCCTCTTGAATCTCCATGTTTTGGCTCAAATCCAACAAACATGTTAAGATTAATGTGTTATAAAGTATATTGAATAACAATGTAAGATTTTTCAATCACAAATCATGGAGAAAAGCTGGACAATTCCCTCTCTCTCTTTCAGCCAGCTCAACAGATTTTCCAAACAGGTTCTTTAAAAACTTTCATTCAAGATACTAATTTTCTCACTCATTTTCATAGAAAATACACCATATATCATTTTTAACAAGTGATGAGGCATATAGCATGAGTTCTTAGCAAAGAAATCCATCAAAGTAACAAATACAAGACTGCAAATCAAAACATCTATCACATGCCCCTAAATCAAAATTCCAACAACCTATAGCTTAGAAAAGTGAATTTTCTTCCACAAAACTCCTACCTTTTAACTTAAATTTAACTTACAACTAGAATATCCAAAATTAATGGAGAAATAAAGGACTTTATAGCAATTTTGACCTCCCTTTTCCTCACAAAACAAAAGTTGAAAAATTCACAACATAACTTGAAAAACATGCAAGCTTAAACTTCTATAACATCATACATCAACTAAATTCAAAGATAAGGGAAGAACAATATGTTTTCTAATAAATTACCTCAAAACTCTAAGATGGAAAGCAAATCAAGAGCTTCCTTCCTCCAAGAAATTCACGAAAAGATTCGTTCCAAGCTTAATTCAAGATTTTATGGGGTGGGTTATGGTTTCTTTCTTGTTTTCTCACTAAATAGACAAGAAATAAATACTTGAAATTTGGTATTTTCTCCCACTTTTCCTCTCTCAATTTTCATCCAAAGTTAGCGCAAGAAAAATGTGACAATCCTACCTCCCCCTAAGGCGTGCCCAAGGGTTTGTGTGAGAGCCCGTATTTCCCTAATATTTTTCCCTAGGGTTTTCCCCTTTAATGGCATGTTTTCTGCATTTTCTGGCTAGAAATATTTTCTTGGGGAAATTTTATGAGCAATTATAGTTTTTAGATAATTTTTCTAGTATTGGAGAATTTTTAGAAAATTAAGAATATATATTGGATGTGGGACCCACTAGTGCGAAAAGTTCGGAAAAATTCGGCCAATAAGGTTAAGTTTCGGATACTGTGAAAAATTTATCGGGTGTTAAGAGATAAGTAGTGTGTGTGAAGTGATTGAGGTAAGAGAGAAAAGAAAGATAAGAATGCATTTAATGAGGACAAGTGTCATCTTCTCATTAGTTGGACTTTAAGAAACACTATTCACTTTCTTGACTTTTTTTTTTGACCAAAGGATTAAATATCAAAAATTGCACAGAATGCACCATTTTTCTCTCCTTGTGGCCGGTTCTCCTTGAGCAAAGAAGGAAGGAAATTCTTCAACTTTCAAGCTTCCATATGCTTCAATCTTCTACAAACAAAAGCCTAGATTAGATTCTACTCCATAAAAACCTTTCTTCTAGTGATAGTAAGTGTATTAGTGAAGTTTGTTTGAAGCTCTAAGGTGGCCAACATCTCTCTCTCTCTTGTTACTTGGTAAGTGATGCTAGAACACTCTACTACACCTAATGATGTTTATGTTATGCTTAGAAGTAGCTTGAGTGATGGAATATGTGATTTATTTCTTGATTTGAAGAGTTTTGGTGAAGTTTTCCATTTTATGATGAATTTTCTGGTTTCATATGATTTTGATGTTGTGGACTAGTATGATGGTTGGTAATAAGGGGCTTTGGCTCTAGTAGGTGTGAATTGTGGTTAAATGCAATCAATTTTGGGTTTGGAATGAAATGTGAAAAGTTAGGGTTCATGAACCCCTAATCTGTCCGAAATTTTAGGTCATAGATAGAAGCCGAATTGGACTTTTCTCAAAACATGAAAGTTGTAGGTATTGATGAGTATGAAGTGAATGCAAAGTTTCAGGGTATTTGGAGTAGTATAGAGTGAGTTATGCCGTTTTTACTGTTGCTGTTTTTGGTGAACAGAATGTCCGAACTGCAATAGTAATTGCCTGTTTTGACTGGAATTGGTTTGGATTATGTTGTTGGTGTCTTCTGATGAAATGTAGCTGGATATCTTAGCTTTCATGTGCCTTTTGAATCAATGCAATTGGACCTGTGTAGGCTGAGATAGACGTATTACAGTTTTGTGTGATTTGAGAACCTGCAATTACGGTTCTGGCTTGATTTTCTGCATTTTTGACCTAGTTGTACTAGGATTTGGACTGAGAGGCCTTCTACATTGTTGTAGCCCTGTTTCATAGCTTCGAAATGGTGGGTCTTACACCCCCAACCGATAATTGTAGTGAGAGTTGTGCCATTACCGCATTATGACGTCAAAACCGGTTTTCTTATCAAGGCCTACATTAAAGCCCTTTCTTAATTTCTGGTTGCCTATGATGCTTATTTATGCATATGAAACCCTATTAGGGTTAAGATTGGTATGGCTTTATGACTCGTTATCGAGTCTCCATGTTTTTGTTTGCATGTTTAGGGCTCGCTCTCATTCCGGTCTTTTCCTAGCTAACTTTTGTACTTGTACTACTTTGAGCCTAGTGAGCGGCTTTTGGGAAATGAGATGACTTTTGTGTGAAATGTTGGGACTGATTGGAGGAAATAATGAAGCCTTAATGGCTGGAAAAGTAAGAATTTTAGGGGAGGTGCTGTCCGATTTTCCTAGGCCGTTTGGTTCCTTTAAGTTGGATTTGCCTTTTTGGTGGAAATGAAAGGCTTTTGGGTTATTTGCGCCTAAGTCTTCATGTTACCTGTTTGTTTCCAAGAAAATCATGTTTTTTGCCTTCTTGCATTAGTATTTATTTGGCAAGGCGTACGACGTGTAGTCGAGCCTCACATGTGCATTCTGTTTACTCGATTCTGGAAGTAAAACCTTCAATTGGTTTATTTTGATTATTTTAGGGTTTCTTGGCGATTAAGGCCAATCTGAAGTGAAAACTTTTGAAGTTAAGCCGGTGAGTGTACCACTCCCCTCCATTGCTGTTTAACTTGATTTCTGCTCTGAAATCTGTTTATTTGTTCGAGACGAGGGTGTACTTTATCACACTCGTTCTCTAGTCTGTTCATATGCCAATTTACTATGCAAAATTTGAATCTGTTATCTGTGTCTGCATCTGTTCGGATTTCTATGACCTATGAGCTCAATCCTGTGGTTAAGTTATTCAAGTCAGGCCGGCAAGGGCCTGGACGATTAGATAACGAACCACGGTAGTCTGTTTTGGGATCTTTGGGTATTGAAACCCTTGATTCCGGGTATACTCGAGTATTACCATTTCTGTTCGGTTACGGTGAGCGGGCCCGGTAAAGGGGTGTTTGGTGGACGGAATTCGGTGTAAAGAGGGGTCTACGGACGCGTTGGTTCTATATACGTTGACGGAGAGTCAACCGGTTTGGATCAAGTACTGCGCTGGGAAAATTTGGCTCCTGAGAGCCACCCGTATCCTTCTGATTTGAATTATTGGTTCTTTTGTTTTACCTCTGACATGTGTACCTGATTTGTTAAATGTGAAATGCCATGCTTTTAATGCTATCTGTTTGGTATCTCATTGAGCGCAAGCTCACCCCTTTCTGTTCCTTTTGTTTTCCTTACAGGAAAATAAACCCCTTTTGGTCTGGATTTGACAAATGGCTGCCAAATTGAGCTAGTTGAACATATCTTTTGTATAGCTCATGTATTAAAACCCTAAGTGTACTTTTGGGGCGTTTTCTCTTTTGATTTGGCAAATTTGAAAACTTTTGTATGTCATTTTGATTTGTAAACGCTAAAGTTCAGATGTGAATGTTTGTTGGCTATTTCGGTTGGGTTCTGACGGGTCGGTCACTATTCATGGCCGACTCCGGATTTCATTATTTTTTATTATTTTGGGTTATTTTACCATTTTGACTCGTTTACGCTCGTTCGTAAGTTCCGGATCGCTATAGATAGTTCTAGTCTGCATCGTGAGTCCTGGCGAGAGTTGGGCAGGCAGTCCGCTCACCCCTTTGGTTCGCCTTAGGGGAAAGTGGGGCTGTTACAGTTTGACGGATTGTCTGCCCAACTCTCGTCAGGACTCACTCACTGACTTCAATCAACTCTCAAGATTAACCATTCAAGCCTCTAAAATAACATTTAAGTTCTATAATTCAACTAAAATTCAAACTTATTTACAACCCAAAAGCCAAATGTATGATACAATATCAAATGTCAAAATACATTCTATCTACCAAAAGAATAAGTACAAGAGTGTTATACACTTTAGTTCACACTTAATTGCTCCAGATCTCCACTCCTATAAGGAAAACAAAAACTAAAGGAATGAGCTAAAAACCCAGTGAGATTTCAAAACAAGCAGTCAAATAGGTAAAACATGGAAATATTATATTTAACACTTTTCACAGTAATAAATAGTCATTCAAGAAACAATCATTCAATCATTGGAAGGATACGTGCTCACTTGGAGCCATTCATTCTGTAACAGCCCCACTTTCCCCTAAGGCGAACCAAAGGGGTCAGCGGACTGCCTGCCCAGCTCTCGCCAGGACTACGGATCAGATTAGAGCTATCTATTGCGATCCGGAACTTACGAACGAGCGTAAACGAGTCAAAATGGTAAAATAACCCAAAATTTAAAAAAATGAAATCCGAAGTCGGCCATGAATAGTGACCGACCCGTCAGAACCCAACCGAAATAGCCAACAAACATTCACATCTGAACTTTAGCGTTTACAAATCAAAATGACATACAAAAGTTTTCAAAAGTTAATATATACACACGGTTTGCCAAATCAAAAGAGAAAACGCCCCAAAAGTACACTTAGGGTTTTAATACATGAGCTATACAAAAGATATGTTCAACTAGCTCAATTTGGCAGCCATTTGTCAAATCCAGACCAAAAGGGTTTATTTCCCTGTAAGGAAAACAAAAGGAACGGAAAGGGGTGAGCTTGCGCTCAATGAGGTACCAAACAGATAGCATTAAAATCATGGCATTTCACATTTAACAAATCAGATACACATGTCAGATGTAAAGCAAAGGAACCAATGATTCAAATCAGAAGGATACGGGTGGCTCTCAGGAGCCAAATTTCCAGCGCAATACTTGATCCAAACCGGTTGACTCTCCGTCAACGTATATAGAACCAATGCGTCCGTAGACCCCTCTTATCACCGAATTCCGTCCACCAAACACCCCTTTACCGGGCCCGCTCACCTCAAACGAACAAAAATGGTAATACTCGAGTATACCCGGAATCAAGGGTCTCAATACCCAAAATCCCCGAACAGACTACCGTGGTTCGTTATCTAATCGTCCAGGCCCTTGCCGGCCCGACTCGAATAACTTAGCCACAGGATTGAGCTCATGGGTCATAGAAATCCGAACATATGCAGACACAGATAACAGATTCAAATTTTGCATAGTAAATTGGCATATGAACAGACTAGAGAACGAGTGTGATAAAGTACACCCTCGTCTCGAACAAATAAACAGATTGCAGAGCAGAAATCAAGTTAAACAGCAATGGAGGGGAGTGGTACACTCACCGGCTCAACTTCAAAAGTTTTCACTTCAGATTGGCCTTAATCGCCAAGAAACCCTAAAATAATCAAAATAAATCAATTGAAGGTTTTACTTCCAAAATCGAGTAAACACAATGCACATGAGGCTCGACTACTAGTCGTATGCCTCGCCAAAATAATTACTAATGCAAGGGTGGAAAACATGATTTTCTTGGAAACAAAAAGGTAACATGAAGACTTAGGCGCAAACAACCCAAAAGCCTTTCATTCTACCAAAAGGCAAATCCAACTTAAAGGAACCAACGGCCTAGAAAATCGGGCAGCACTTCCCCTAAAATTCTTACTTTTCCAGTCATTAAGGCTTCATTATTTTTCTTCAATCACAACCCAACAACACACAGATAAGCATTTCATGTCAAGAGCCGTTCCATAGGCTCACAATATCATAAAACAAGAAACCATACCGAGCCATAAACAACACCAATTCACAACCCCAATAGGGTTTTATAAACATATACCAGCATGAAAGCAAACCAGAAATTAAGAAAGGGCTTTAACCTAAGCCTTGATAAGAAAACCGGATTTGACCTCATAATGCGGTAATGGCACAACTCTCACTACAAATGTCGGATGGGGGTGTAAGACCCACCATTTCGAAGCCAAGAAACATAGATACAACAATGTAGAAGGCCTCTCAGTCCAAATCCTAGAACAACTAGGTCAAAAGTGCCAAATACCAAACCAGAATTACCAAAACAGGTTTGCAAAACACACAAAACTGTAATACGTCAATCTCAGCCTACACAGGTCCAAATGCCGAAATTCCAAAGGCATAAGTTAGCTAAGACATCCAGATACATTTCCTCAGAAGACACCAACTTCAAAATCCAAACCAATTCCAGTCAAAACAGGCAATTACTATCGCAGTTCGGACATTCTGTGCACCAAAAACAGCAACAGTAAAAACGGCATAACTCTCTCTATACTACTCCAAATGCCCTGAAATTTTGTAGGCACACTAAAATCATCAATACCTACAACTTTCATGTTTTGACAAAGTCCAATTCGGCCTCTAACTATGACCTAAAATTTCGGACAGAATAGGGGTTCAAGAACCCTAACTTTTCACATTTCATTCCAAATCCAAAATTGGTTGCATTTAACCACAATTCACACCTACTGGAGCCAAAGTCCCTTATTACCAACCATCATACTAGTCCAAAACATGAAAATCATATGAAACCAGAAAATTCATCATAAAATGGAAAACTTCACCAAAACTCTTCAAATCAAGAAATAAATCACATTTTCCAACACTCAAGCCACTTCTAAGCATAATATAACCATCATTAGATGTAGTAGGGTGTTCAAGCATCACTTACCAAGCAATCAAGAGAGATAGGGAGTGTGGACACCTTAGCTCTTCAAATCAACTTCACTAATACACTCAAGAGCACCAAAGGAAGGAATTTCATGGAGTAGATTCTAGTTTAAGGACTTGAGTTGGGTGATTTGAGCTTGTTGGAAGCTTAAACTTGGAAGAGTTTTTCTTTCTTCTTGATGAGAGATTCGGCCAACACAAGGGAAGAAAATGGTGAATTTTGTGAATTTTTGGAGATATTTAACCAATTTTGGTCAAAGGTCAAAATAGTGAATAGTAACTCTTAAAGTCAAACCAATGGAAAATTGACACTTGGCACTCTAATAAATGCATTCCTATCCTTTCTTTTCTCTCTCACATCAATCAAATCTCACTCTCTACTTATCTCGTAACATCCGATAACTTTTCCACAGTATCCGAAACTTAACCGTATTGGCCGAATTTTCCCGAACTTTTCGCACTCGTGGGTCCCACGTCCAATATATATTCTTAATTTTCTAAAAACTATCCAATACGAGAAAACTCATCTTAAAACTATAATTACTCATAAAATTCACCAGGAAAATATTCCTAAGCCAGAAAATGCAGAAAACATGCAATTAAGGGGAAATAAACCCTAGGGAAAATATTTAGGGTTTTACGGGTTCTCACACTCTCTCCCCCTTAAAAGAATTTCGTCCTCGAAATTCCTTATCAGCGGAATCCCTCAAATCTAAGGTACCCAACGGATCAAGCAAATGACTAGCCCAAATTGCCTACCTAGGCTCTCATCTCTTCCGTATCCGGGCACAAGAATCCCATCTAAGATAATTCACAACTCGAGCCGGCCGGTCCCAATAATTCACAACTCGAGCCGGCCGGTCCCAAGAGTAAACCATCCTTATTAAAGATTCCTACCCGACATACATACCTAGTTTCCTCGAGTCCCATGATAATGATTCGCACACTTATCACATGCCCGGTTCATAACTTACGCTCAAACGAGCACTTAGACATATTCATGAAATTAGGACCACAACACCACTTGGCCCAGTCTCACTCCGCGCAGAGACCACGCGAAGTGGCTCTGATACCA
>NW_020862870.1:0-99858 GCF_003713205.1 Coffea eugenioides | reverse complement strand
ACAAAACTCTCAAAACAAAGTCCAACTTCAAGTTCCTACCAAATTCATCATACATGTAAGAGCCAAAATGAAGATGTTTTGTATGCAAATCTGGTACAACAAATTGGAAATCATTCCAGCAACAAAAGACTCTTAGCAGCAGCGGATGAAGCTTGATGCAATTTTCTTTTCCAGTCACAGCTTATCATGCAAAACAGATTTTTGATTCAACTACATGGCTTTGGTTGGATGTTTCTCAAACCAACATCATAACTCTAACTAATCAACAAGCTACTTAACTTTAACTCCAAACAAAACAAGAACAATAAAGGAGCTAATGCATTACAGAAATTCTGGACAGACATTCATGCAGAGTGACAGCAATCTGAAATCCATTTTCCAGCTCAAACATTTCAGATGTTTAAACATTCAAACTCAACACCCAACCTTCCATTGCTTCCCTCCAACACACGATCAAACATGACACTGGAGTGCAAAACTCAACTAGTAATCAAGGGAAAAGAAACATGGCAGAGAAAAGAAAAATGCAGCAGCCTTTGCTTGCTGCGTTTTTTGAAAGGAGGAATTTTTAAACTTGGTGACTTCAGCAACTTCATACCATGAATTTCCAATAAACTTTTAGATTCAAAATACATCAGAAATGATCTATATTCATGCTAAAATCTGACCCAAACCAATCAAAACCAAGTCGCAAACATCAAAAACATTTCTGCATTTTCTAGACTGCAATATTGCCGCAACTTCAAAAAACTTTCGACCAACCAGATTTATGCCAAGCATATGCATTAACCCAAGTAAACCAACAAGCAAGACATGAATTGGATATCCCAACAAGCAAGGACATAGGAGGGAACTCAGGCATGGAAAGAACTAATGCAGAATTCTGGAAAAATGCATGCAAAATGGCTTAGTGACCTGATGGTTTATTTTCCAGCAAGCAGGGAATGCGATGCAAGTGTTTTTTAGACTTCAAACACCCCAAACCAGCACTGAATCATTCCATTCCTTGTCCTTAACACAAATTAAACATGCACACACATTTTCCAGATATCTGTTTTGCAGTGAAGGAACCAAAAAAAAACGTAGCAAAGACAAAACCACACTTCAACTAATGTATCAAGATGCAGTGACAGGCAAAGCAGCAAATGGCAGGTTACGGTCTGCTGTCATAGTATCCAAATCCCAACAGGGCAAAACTTAATCAAGCAGGGGGGAAAAGTCACGGCTGCAACAGCTTTTAGCTACTTGTGGCAATCCAAAAATACTCCACACTATTAACAATGGTAGCAACACACATGGGATACTATCTAACAACAAACAAACACCCAAGAGACAATTTAATCTACTCCAGAAAAATTTCAGCAGACCAAAGAGGTTGTCTTTTTAAAAAACCGCTGTAACAAAACAAAACAAAGTCAAGGCCTGTTGCGGCAGACCCTTGTTAATCTTCCTAAACCCAAATCGTAAAAAAAAGAAAAACAAGACACTAGGAATGAATTTGCAACTCACGGATCATGGGCATGCTGCTTACGGAGGAAAGAAAAACATGAAAGTTAACAGCTTTTTGGATTCATAGGTTTTCCATCACACATATTCAGAATACACATAATAACCCACATACAAATTCATGCTTGAAAGCTTCAAGGTACTGAAAGAAAGAAAAGAAGAACCACTTACAGTACGCGAGCTTTTCTTGATGAAGGTCCGCAGCTGCTAAATGGCGTGAGGGTTGGCAGTTCCTCCTTGCTCTCCGCCGTATCCTTTCCTACCTCCTAGCCGCTCCAGATTTTTCTTCTCAGCCGCCCCCTTTTGCCTCCCCGATTCTCTCTCTCGCTTTCTTGGATCTTCTAAGCCCTTTTTCTTCCTACCACCCCTAACCCCAGCTCTCTCTCTTTCAGTTTTTCTCTCGCTGTCCCTACTCTCAATCCCTCAGCTCTCAGTTTTTCTTTTTTCCGTTCCTTCTATTTTCTCTCCCCAAAAACCCTTGCGGCTGACCTCCCTTCTCTATTTATATCGACTTCCCAAACTCCTAAACCCTTGCTTGAAAGGTGAGGATGAGGGACAAGGACAGGCCCTCACATCCAGCCCTCCAAAGGGCAAGCCTGGCCGTCCTTTGCACGCTGCAAAAAATTGCAGCGTGCATGCTGCGACAAAAATTTTCTTTTCTTTTTTTTTTTTATTTTTTAAAGAAAACTAATTGATTAACATTGATAATTAATTAACAAAATACATAATAATAAAAGAAAACTTAATGAAGAAAAGCTAAAGTAAAATGAAATGCCAACGCTAATTATCTTTTTTCTTTTTCCTCTTGTTTTTTCCGAATTAATAGATGAAATGGTAAAATAAAGTAAAAAAAACAATAATTTACTTAATCATCAAGTGAAAATGAATAAACCAAAAATAATAAGCGGCAAAACTGCTATTTTCTATTTTTCGCTTTCATTTTTATTTTCCACTTTCATCGTTTGTTTCTTTGCTTTTTTTTCTTTTCCTTTTTCTTCAAGAAAGCAATGAATAAAACAAAAACGTTTGAAACATATTCTTTCTTTTCCTGAATTTTTCTTTTCCTAGAAACTCTATGTTAAACTTAAAACTTAAAAAAAAACTAAAAACTAAAAACTAAAAAAATGAATAAAACTAATATATATAAAAAAAATAGCAAATGAAATAGATAAAAATAAAAGGACAAAATAAATAAAACTAAAATAAAATAACAACTAAAAATGCCAAACAAACAACAATGAACTAAAATGCAAACAATCCAAAACAAAAATCATGAACAGGATGCAACATACAAATTATTTAAAATTTGGTGTCTACAGTTTGCCCCTCTTTGTTTGAGTTTTGAAAAAACTTGAGACAAAGAAGTAGACACCAAATACTCACCTGTGCTATTGGGCTGCAAAAGATTCCAACGAACAGGAATTCTAATACGGGACTGACCCGGACACGAAAAATAAAACGGGACTGACCCGAACAGAAATTTAAACGGGACTGACCCGAGCAGAATTTAATCCGGGACTGACGCCGAACAGGAATAAAACGGGGACTGACCCGCAACAGGAATTAAACGGGACTGACCCGGAAACAGGAATTTCAACGGACTGACCCCGAACCAAAGATCTTTAAAGAACAAGAATATAAAACCGGACCTGACCCGAACAGGAATTTAAACGGGACTTGGACCCGAACAAAAATTTAAACGGGGGACTGACCCGAAAACCAAGGAATTTAAACGGACTGACCCGAACAGAAATTTTAAAAACGGGACTTGAACCCGAAAACAGGAATTTAAACGGGACTTGACCCCGAACATGGAAATAAAAACGGGACAGAACCCGAAAACAGAAAATTTAAACGGGACTGACCCGAACAGGAAATTTAAACGGGACTGACCCGAACAGAAATTTAAAATCGAAACTGACCCGAACAAGAATTTTAAAACGGGACTGGCCCGAAATAGGAATTTTAAAACTGGGACTGACCCGAAACAGGAAACATAAACGGGACTGACCGAACAGAAATTTAAATTCGGTACTAACCCGAAATAGGAATTTGAAATCGGGACTGACCCAAACACGAATTTTAAAAAACGGGACTGGCCCGAACATTAAGTCAACGGACTGACCCGAACAGAAATTAAATGGACTTCACTGGGGAAGTTTGAGACAAAAAATTGAATTTTTACCTGAGAGTAGTTCAAATTTTTGGTACCTAGAGGGAGGTTGGATCTCTGTAGTTGAAGCGATGGCTGGTGTTGGTCCTTATAATCCAACTTTGCAAATAACATTGCTTTAGATTTGAAAAAGAGAATGATCGCTTTCATTTTGTGACCGCAGTGTTCCTGCAAGAAAAGAATACATAATAATGGATTTGCCACCATTATTTGATCCGGTTTGCCTTGAGAATCGTGTAAACATGAGTCTCGTACTATTTTTGCCTCTGTTCTGCGGCATCCGTCTTGGTCGAACTTGTGACTTTGCAAATTCTGAGACTGATAAAATACGGATTGACCACGTTACCCAATCCAGGTGGTAGCTTTGTTGCATGTTACTCCCTGTAACTGATGATTGAATCCCCTATTTTTGCGCAAACCTTTGGGTTTATCATTCATTTGAATTCAATGGTGAAAGAATGATGGCGTGAAAATTTATCCTATAACAATCAATGTATATGCAAGATTATTTCCTATGTCAGGCAAAGATGAGCATGCAAAAGAATGTAGACAATCATAAGCAGTTATACACAAATAATTGAGAACAACCAAAAGGTTCATAAAGATACATTTTGCAAAAGAATATTTGTAAAGAACAATACAATTTTAGCCAACGAAAATCATATTCAAGACTTTGGATATTTTGCTACGGAATCCGATACTGGCAAAAGTATCACAAACATGAGGAAAAACCCCAAACGAACCAGGTCATCAGCTGTTCCTTCTCGCGCTCGTCTGTTGTGAAAAACCCGCCTTGGCGCCCTTTCGGGTTTTCACCAAGGTTGCCCCTACCCTTTTTGTTTTTGCTTTTTCTTTTCCTTTTTTTTTTCTTTTTCTTTTTTCTTTTACAAGGCGCCCTTTCGGGTTTTCACCTAAAGAATAAAAACACATCTCGACCATGATCGACTCAGAAATATGAGTTAAAAGGTTTCAGGCATCAGTAAAATGCACTTCCCTCGTAGATTTGGCGAAGGCATTACGGACATCACTTGCCAGTTGATTATCAAATTTTGCTAATAGAAATGCAACAAATGACGGAAGCCAGGACTTTGGGTTTTGTAATGAGGTCAGGTAGGGTGTTTTTCCAGAAAGGTTAAGGCTTGAAAGCAAATTCGATGCCAGGGGTAAAATAAACTGGGATTGCCCTATTTCGAAATCATTTCCGATTTTGAACGAAACCGGGAAAAATTTGCCCCAGTTTGGTCGGACTTTCACTCTTTGCATTTTCTTCATTGCATTTTCCTTACTTTTGCACTTTTCTTTGAAAACTAAATTTGCCCCAGTGTGGGGTTCTTTTTTCTTTCTTTTGCTCATCTCTCTTTCAAAATTAAAATTTTGCCCCAGTGTGGGGTTTGCAATTCTCAGGGGTTATCAAACGAAAATTTTGTCAATTCTGATGGCTCAAAGGGGACAAGTAGGGATAAAATATCTTTTAAGTGTAAAAGAAGATGGCCTGACTTGCATTTCGCCATTTGCATGAATTTCTAAAGAAAATTTGCATGATCAAATGAAAAACTTTTTGCACATATCTGAGTTGATGGGTTGAGGGAATGCTCGTCCATCCATTTCTGCCAAGATAAGAGCTCCGCCAGGTAATACCTTTTGGACAATGAACGGCCCTTGCCAATTTGGAGCAAATTTGCCTTTAGCTTCATCTTGCATCGACAAAATCCGCTTCAGTACCTTATCACCTTCTTCAAATGCCCGCCGATGGACCTTTTTGTTGTAAGCCCGGGCCACACGCTTCTGATAGCACTGACCATGACAGATAGCGTTGAATCGCCTTTCATCGATCGACGTCAATTGTTCATGGCGCTGCTTTATCCAATCAGCCTCTTCCAATTTAGCTTCCATGAGGATTCGCAACGAAGGAATTTCAACTTCGGCTGGTAATACAGCTTCCATTCCATACATCAGTGAATATGGCGTTGCCCCAGTCGATGTCCGGATAGAAGTCCGATACGCCATTAGTGCATAAGGCAACTTGTCATGCCAATCGCGATGCCTTTCAGTCATTTTGCGAATAATCTTTTTCAAATTCTTGTTCGCGGCTTCTACGGCTCCATTCATCTGAGGCCTATAAATGGCGGAGTTGTGGTGTCTGATCTTGAATTGCTCGCATAGTCCATCCACCATGTCATTGTTCAGATTTTTGGCATTGTCAGTGATAAGCGTTTCGGGTACCCCAAAGCGACAGATGATGTGATCTCTCAAGAAATTGGCAACTATCTTCTTCGTCACATGTTTGAATGATTCCGCTTCAACCCACTTGGTAAAATACTCAATCGCCACCAATATAAATCGATGTCCATTTGAAGCAGGAGGATCGATTGTACCAATCACGTCCATACCCCACATTGAACAGGGCCACGGGGCGGTCATGCTATGCAACTCAGTGGGTGGAGCGCGTATAATGTCACCGTGCATTTGGCATTTTATACATCTCCGGACAAAGTCTATACAATCACGCTCCATAGTAAGCCAGAAGTATCCGGTTCTCATGATTTTCTTTGCTAGCAAATGGCCATTCATGTGAGGTCCACAAACACCACTGTGCACTTCTTTCATCATATATTGAGCTTCATCTTCATCAATGCACCTTAAGAGGTTCAAATCTGAGGTTCTTCTATACAAGACTTCTCTACTCAAGAAAAATTTTGAAACCATTCTGCGCAAAAAACTCTTATCCTTTGAACTAGCATGCTGAGGGTAAGACCCCATTTTGAGAAATTCCTTAATATCCTTATACCAAGGCATATTATCAGAGGACTCGTCTGCAACCCAACAGTGGGCAAGCTTGTCTTGAAGTTGAATCTGGATTGGTTCGATTTTCAATTCATCTGGATACTGGATCATAGAGGCTAAAGTGGCCAAAGCATCGGCAAATGCGTTTCGGGCTCGCGGGAGATGTCTGAACTCCAAATTTTGAAATTGCTTGGCCAGAGTGAGCAAACTACAATGGTAGGGCAGAATTTTTGAATCTTTGGTTATCCACTGCTTCAAAGTCTGATGCACGAGCAAATCTGAGTCACTGAAGGCTATCAACTCCTTGATTTCCATCTCTAAAGCCATTTTGAGACAAAAAATGCAGGCTTCATACTCAGCCATGTTGTTTGTGCAAGCAAATTGCAATTTGGCTGCGGCAGGGTAGTGTTTTCCTTCGGGCGAAACCAGAACAGCTCCAATTCCAGCTCCTAGAGAATTTGAAGCTCCGTCGAAGAAAAGCCTCCATTCAGGGCTCTGCTCACTTATATCATCTGCAGTGCCTACAAATAGGACCCTCTCGTCAGGGAAATAAGTACGGAGTGGTTGATAATCATCATCCCTTGGATTTTCCGCCAAATGATCAGCTATAGCTTGCCCCTTGACAGCTTTCTGTGAGGTGAAAACAATATCGAACTCCGAGAGGATTATCTGCCATTTCGCCAAACGCCCAGTCAACATCGGCTTCTCCAAAAGATACTTCAAAGGATCAGACCGGGAAATAAGATAAGTGGTATGGCTCAACAGGTAATGTCTCAGCTTTTGAGCCGCCCAGGCCAATGCACAGCAGCTCTTCTCGATGAATGAATAATTAGCCTCGTACTGTGTGAACTTTTTGCTTAGATAGTAAATGGCTTGCTCCTTCCTTCCAGAGTCATCGTGTTGCCCCAGAACACACCCTACTGCTCCGTCGAGCACTGATAGATACATGATCAGCGGTCGGCCCGGTTTGGGTGGCACCAGGACCGGAGGCTGCAACAAATAATCTTTAATCTTATCGAAAGCTTGTTGACACTCCTCATTCCAGTACAACGGCACATTCTTTCTTAATAATTTGAACAACGGCTCACATGTGGCCGTTAATTGGGCAATGAACCTCCCAATAAAGTTGATCTTTCCTAAGAAGCTTTTCACGTCTTTCTGAGTCTTTGGCACTGGCATTTCTCGAATCGCTTTGATTTTTGCCGGATCTATCTCTATGCCTCTCTTGCTCACGATGAAACCCAACAATTTACCAGCTGGTGCCCCAAAGGCGCATTTCGCAGGATTTAACTTCAAACTGTATTTCCGCAGCCTTTCAAACAGCTTCCTCAAATCATCCAAGTGGTCCTTCGTCCTTTTAGACTTGATTATGATGTCATCCACGTAGACCTCCATCTCCCGGTGGATCATATCATGAAATAGGGTTGTCATGGTCCTCTGATACGTTGCTCCAGCATTCTTTAAACCGAAAGGCATGACTCGGAAGCAAAAGGTACCCCAAGGGGTAATGAAAGCAGTCTTCTCCCTATCCTCTTCTGCCATCAAAATTTGGTGGTAGCCAGCAAAACAATCGCAAAAGGATTCAATCTCATGTCCGGCAGTATTGTCTAAGAGAATGTGAATATTTGGTAGAGGGAAATCATCTTTAGGACTGGCTTTGTTAAGGTCTCTATAGTCAACACAAACTCTCACCTCTCCACTCTTTTTTGGAACAGGGACTGGGTTGGAAAGCCAAATTGGGTAATAGGAAACAATGATAATGTTGGTTTTGAGTTGTTTTTCAATTTGCTCTTTTATTTTGAGGCTCATATCTGGTTTGAATTTTCGGGGTTTTTGTTTTACGGGTGGAAAAGAAGGGTCTGTGGGCAACCGGTGCACTACCACGTCAGTTGAAATACCAGTCATATCATCATAGGACCACGCAAATACATCCTGGAACATAGTCAAGAACTCAAGCATTTCCTTTTTCTGGCTCTTATTCAAATGAATACTAATCTGCACCTCCTTAACTTCATCTTTAGTGCCAATGTTTACTGTTTCTGTCTTTTCCAGGTTCGGTTTCGGTTTTTCCTCATATTGTTCAAAGTCCTTTGCAAAAGAATCGAACACCTCCTCATTATCACTCTCGCTTTGAAGCTCGGATTCACAGACCTCCAAGTCGTGAGTGATATAGAGATTGCCATTATCGAATTCCAAAATAGTAATATCCAACGGGTCAAACAGTTTTATTTTTGGCCATCTGAAAGAATTAACGAATGTGGGGCAATAAGCAAATAAACATACAACAAACAAATGAAACAAGCAATATGAATATAAACAAACGAATAAACAACAACATGTCAAGAACAACTTGTGCATTTTCATAAAACCATTGATTGAAAGCAAAACAAAAGAAAGCAAACGGAAACAATATTTACATATGCAAATTTTAGCCAAAAGTAAAGATGCTTTCATTAACTATTTACAGATGCAAAAGTATTTTTCCATGAATCCATATGAATGACAAACCCCCTACATTTACCGAAACTCCTTCTGAACAGGCAGGAACTCGGCAGTCCAATTAGAAATAGACCCCTCAGGGATGTCAGGAAATTCGGCCTCGCTCGGGAAATTGTCTTCAAATATTGCCCCAACGAACAATTGGGACAAACTATTCTCGATTTCTTCAGTTGAATTACCCTCTGATGTGATTATTTCAGTTGGCCGGGGAAAAGTATACCACAGTGGTGGAATATCGAAAACCCTTTGCCGGCCCTCCTTTTCTGCTCTTTTACGCTCTTTCATCTCCTTGAAATCCTTGGCGGTTGGTCTGAAACCCAAACCGAAGGTATCTCTCTTTTCTACTATCTTCACTGGCTTCAGGATCCCTTGCAGTTCACGCCCCAAACCCTTGTCGAATTTGTATCCTCCACGAATCATTTCTCTAGCCATCATTACACTGGCTTTTGAGGGAGTTTGTTCCTCCGTGGTTATCCAACTTACGGAGACTATATCGGATGTGCTGTGAGGGGACATGGTAACACTTTGACTACCCTCCTCTTTAACTCCAGAATCGGTGATCACCAGGCAGTCCTCTTCAGCAAAGATAGTGATTAGCTTGTCATTTACCACGAACTTGAGTAATTGATGCAACGAAGACGGCACGGCCCCAGACTTGTGAATCCATGGCCTTCCAAGTAAAATATTATAAATGCTTGGGAAGTTCATGACTTGGCAAGTTATTTGAAACTGGGCGGGCCCCATCTCGATTACTAAATCTGCCTCTCCTATCGGCTCCCTTTGAGCTCCATCAAACCCTCGAACGATAGTCCCTGAAGGCCTCAGCTTGATGTCTTGCAACCCTAGTTTCTCTAAGGTACTCCACGGACAGATATTCAGTGCGGATCCATTATCGATTAACACCTTAGGCAGCATTTTTCCGTTGCACCTCACTGTTATGTACAACGCCTTATTATGTCCAATGCCCTCCGTCGGCAATTCATCATCAGAAAAAGCAATTTTCTTCTTGAATAATACACTCCCCACCACGTTTGAAAAATTATCAACAGAAATGTCTCTCGGAATTTGAGCTCTTGTTAATACATCGATCAATGCATCCCTATGCACGTCCGAGGAGAAAAGTAGGTCCAACATGGTTATCTGGGCAGGTGATTTGCTTAGCTTTTCCACTATGTTGTATTCACTTCTCTGGAATCGTTTAAGGAAATCCACAGCTTCTTTCTCGGTAATTGTTGGTTTGAGGGGTGGCTCAGAACTATTGGCTTGAATTGGAGTAGTAGTCTCAAATGGATTTACAGTCTTCCCCGATCTAGTAACTACTGACACTTCCTTCTTTGCAGTTGAATTTTCCCCGATCTGTATGCTAGGCTCATCGTAATTCCACGGCACTTGTTGCAGACTTAATACGGGCTCCTGCTTCGGGAATTCGATGACTACTGGTTTCAAAGCTTCATTCTCCGCTGGCGTGAGATCTAAGACAAAAGGCTTGTTATCTTCTTCGAATGGCAACTCTATGACAAACGGTCGGTCCGTGACCCCAAACACTTCAGCTTCTATTGCCAATTTCTTAATTTGTTCCTCGTACTCCGCATCGTCCATAATAACCCCAACGTGCTCTGGCAAGGGGTTTTGATTTACGTTTGGCCCTTGCGGCTCCCTCTTTCTGATCACGATTTCTCCAGACTCAACCATATCCTGAACTTTATGCTTTAGCGCCTTACAATCCAAAGTTGCATGCCCAGGTGCCCCTGAATGATATGCGCAAACAGCTTGCGGGTTATACCAAGCGGGCATGCCATACGGATAGGTAGGAGGTGGTACTGTACCAATTTTTCCGGAGACCTTTAACTGGTCGTACAGTTGGTCTAAAGGCCTACCTAAATTGGTAAAAGTACGGCTTGGGGGTCGGTTGTAAGGTTCATGAGGTTGAGGATGATTGTAAACAGGTCTATTTGGAGGAGGAAATCTTGGGTTATATGGTGGACGAAGTCGGTTTTGGGGTGGATTTGGTTGGGAAATTTGGAAAGGGGCTGAAGGTGGGTTAGTATAGTTTGGGCGAGGTCGAGGGTGGTGGATATTGGTAGTATATACATGGTTTGGGCTTGAATAGTAGTAAGGGTAAGGTTGTTGGTAGGTTGGGTTGTGTTGGCATCGGGGTCGGGGTGAAAGGTTGTGGTTCCAAACAAAGGTTGTATCTCCTTCTTTCTTTTTGAATGGTGGTTTCTTTTCACTGCTTCCTCGCCCTTGCAAAGCTTCTACTTGCGATTTCAGGGCAGATACATTAACAATTTTCCCAGCTCTTACAAAGTCGTCAAATTCTTCAAGTTTATTTTATACAATTGCAGCAAACGAACATCCGGTCATACGGAAAATCTCTTCGAAGTACGGCGGATCATGGGCCTTTATGAAAGTACGTATGATTTCATCCTCGGTCATTGGTGGCTCGACCTTAGCAGCTACCTTTCTCCACCTCTTAGCATAGGTCTTGTGGTCCTCAGAAGGCTTCCTTTTCGTTCCTTCCAGAGTAGTCCGGGTTGGCGCTAGCTCACAGTTATACTCATATTGTCGAATGAAGGCATTGGACAGATCGAGCCAGGTCTTCACTTCCTCTGGCTTTAGGTTGGAGTACCAATCGAGAGCATCCCCTTCTAAGCTTTCTGGAAATAATCTCAACGGCAAATTCTCGTCATCCACTGGCTTGCCCAACTTGTTAGCAAACAAGCGCAGGTGCGTTTTAGGGTTGCTGGTACCATCATATTTGTTGAACTTCGGGGTCTTGAACCCCACCGGCAGTTGTACGTTTGGAAATAGGCACAAATCATCGTAGTCCAGCACCCCTTGCTTGCTTAAACCTTGGCTCTTGCGGATGAATTCATCGAAACGATCCAATCGCTTAAGCAACTTTAGATCAACCGGGGCAGATGACTCTCCCATTTCTGGCTTGTTTTGAAAAACGTGCTCCGGCACAACAGGCTCTGCGGTAGTTTGGAAAAAAGTCGGTGGATTTACATGCATGTTTGGATCACCCTGAGGCTGGAATCCTTGCCCATAAGGGGGATAGAAAGGAGGATTTTGAGTATAAGCATATTGCGGGTTGAAAGTTCCCTCAAACGTGGTTTGAATTGGAGGAATAACAAATGGTAACGTGGTTTGAATTGGCGGAATAACAAATGGTTCGGATTGTGTTTGTTTGATGGGCGGAGACTCGGGTTGCACTCCGCTACTAACGAGCTCATCGATCAGTTTCTTTTGGGCGGCCATTTCAGATGCCATCTCCCCAAATTTAGTGAGCAATTCGGTCAACTGAACCCCGGGACTTGCAATCTCCGGCTGGGTCGTTGCAACGGTCTTTTCCGATGACTCTTCTTGCTGGGTACTCATGTCTACACGATTCCTTTGGGCCTTACTTCGGGATCGCGTTATAATGGGGCTTCGTCGAGAAGCTATGTTTAAAATTCTACCTGAGAATTTGGAAAGGAAGTGCCTTTAGATTTTAGCCCTCGTTTAGCTTTTTACCAAAGTAAAATAAAGAAAAAGAAAAGAAAAAAAAACAAGAGTTAGTAAATATCCAAACAATTCGGATGCATGTCCTATTGGGGAGACCCTTTTTGTGCCAAGGGTAGGCCTAGTATGATGCAACACCTTCGAAATGGGACCCGTAACACAAACCTGTTTTTGACAACAATTCTGAATAAGTGCAAAAGAGAAATCGCTTTCATTGAAAGAAAATTGCCAATATTTACATCATATCACGAAGACGATTCCGTACAAGATCACCAAAGTTTTTGAGTCTATCTAATACAGAGTCTTTAGTTTCTCTAGCATATGGCCTCTTGACACGCTCGGCTTGATCATATAATTCCCCACATTTCCGCTTCATCTCTTGTCGCCTTTCTCGCTCCTCTTCATATAGCCTCTTGTTTTCCTCTGCTTTTCCCTTGTGTACTTCAACGGATTGCTTTAACTGCAAAACCTCCCTGTCTTTCAACTCAATTATGGCCTTCAGCCTTTCGATCTCCTCAACTGGTCCGTCTAATTGCCCTGATGTAGCAAATTTTGTTACCCAGTCTTCGTATTGGGGAGTCTTCAACCCCTTTTGCTGGAGTTCCGGGATGTATCTAAAACTTACGTCATCAGACAACGTCACCCAGGCGTCAATAATCCGATCTTTCATAGGGATTTGATTTGGGCACATTCCCCAGTTAAAAATAATGGTGACTTCGCTCATGTCAAACACGGGTGGTATTTCTTGAGTACGCCCTAATTGTCTGAGAAACCTTTTTGGGACGTACGCGGTAATCCCTTGAGTACCTAGTAGGAGAATGAATTCGGATGCCTGAGTGCGAAGAACAGGTTTGGTACAATCGGTCCAATCCAACACCCATCTAATATTTTGATCGGTCAGGTTCTTCAAGAAATCCACAAACTCAGCTGCATTACGCGGCAAACTGTCTCTGTTAATCCTCTTGTGATGTGTGGTTATCCAGTTGTATGCGAACATTGGTAGACTCGATGAAATAGCCGGTCGCCTCATGAAATGCTCCATTCCCCATATATGTAAGATCAAATTTGAACCACAAAAGAACTTTTTCCCTTTCTGACAGGTAGTGCAAGCTATGAAGATGTCGGCCAAAATGGTAGGAATAATGGAACACGGCCTACCATTAATTCCGAGAAACAAGTCATACAGGATTCTAGTGAGCTTGAAGGCTATCTTTTTGTCTTTCCTAGGAAAAAAGTAGGTTCCCGTCATGACTAAACCGTATACCCAGACTCTCTTTCGATCCCACGCTTCCTTGGAAGTAAACGAGAAGTCCCCTCGATGCCTCTCAAAACCATCTCTTAGCGCAAATCGATCAAATAAGAACTTCGCCTCTATATTTTGGTCTGCCCCTTGTAGTACTGATTCCTTTAACCCAGTGAAACGGCAAAATTCAACTTTGTTAGATACTAGCGGCAATACCACGGCAGTTCCTTGAATCGGCAAATTGAGAAATCCGGCGACTTCCTCAATCGTTATGGTCATCTCCCTTTTTCCAACTCTAAAAGAAGAACAAGTGGGGTCCCATAGATGCACCAAAGCTTCTACCAAATATCCATCGGACTTAATGTCCTTGAAATCCCCGATGTGTCCTAAGCGATCGGCTATTTGGTTAACCTCGTTGGGTGAGAGTAATGTGGGCCATCTTTGTACCTCCGGCGGCACTACTAACATCTGTTGCACTCGGCGAGGACTTTCCATCTATAAACCAAAACCGGAGTCAAATACCTTACCTACAGGTCCCACTTGTCAGGTTTTGGCAAAAATTTAAACGTGAACTCCCTTAAAGGGTTATGTACCCACGGGAGGATCAAGGTGGGCTAATCCTAAAAATGGGATCCCCTAAATGGCATTCCCTTTCTAGGGCTTATGCATGATGCCATTTATTAAAGCGGTAAAATATGCAATAAGACGTGACCTAAAGAACCCTTTATCTGCCAGGGTAGGCCTAAAATGGTATGGCATTATTAGTTTATGAACAAAATATACCATAATTGTTAAACATGTAACAGCTATCTATAAGGGTAGGCTCTAAAAGAAGGTCATGCCAGACCCCTTATTTCCTAATGTTTGTGAATGCAAAGGCAAAAAACAAAGAAAGTTAGTTTAACACATAACACGTTGGACAGTTAAATGACATAAAAAGCAGGAAAAATAAATAAGGAGAAGGGTGGGATCCCTCCCCTCGTGAGTGGTGTCTCTAATAGGGTAAGGCCGACTCTACCCTAGGTGAACTATATGGATGCATACGGTTGGGGTTCACTAATGCATCTAACTCGATAAGCTCAGGTCCCCAAGCCTTCAGACTCGTGGCCAAGGGTCATCACTCCCAAGGCCCTTTGTCGGTGGCTCGAGCGATTCCCCAAACACCGCTACGCACACGTCGTGTTACGGCTGCATGTTTGAGTGAATCTATAAAAATCCTCAACCTTCGACTAAAAACTAAAGGTTATCAACCCAAAGTTTAAAGCGGAAGATTGAGTGACCCATTGGATCGTGCTACGCGCACGTCGTGACACGATCACACGTCCAAGTGGGTCTCCTAATCCTAAAAGGGTGGAGTGGCGTGACAAGCCACTAAAAGAAAAATAAAGGGGGATGAATAGTAAAGCGTATGCGCGTATGATAGTGCACGTTTTGGAGGGGAGGGATCAAGAACCCACGCGAAGCTCTAAGGGTGACACACACCCCCCCAAATGCAATGCAAGCGCGAGATAATAAGTAATCATTCATTCAAACATACATTCATGAGTCGAGGGATTGGTTTGATTACGTACATAAGACAAAACGGTCCTAAAAATGAAAAATGCAATCCTAATATCCAAACGCTATGCATAAAAAGGGTAGAAAAGGGAAAAGAATGGCCAAATCAAATGCTCGGACCCACTTAGGAAGTCCCCAGTGGAGTCGCCAACTGTCGCGCCCCACTTTTCGATTCGAGTTGAATTGTGTGGTGTGTGGTGTGTAATGTGTGAACGTGTGCAAAATGAAAAGTAAAAGGCCATGGGACTCAGAATGCGACGATTTGGCCAAGTGAAGTTCAAAAGGGTTTTTTTTGTATCAAAAATGGAGTCGCCACTTGGTATAGAGTTAGGGTGTACCAAGTCACCCAAAAAGTGTTTTTGTTTTTGAATAAAAATAAATAAACCCTTTTTGAGAACTTTTGGGTCTGCGTAACCAAAAGAGGGATCGGGGGTCACATTTGACGAAGGGGAAGGCAAGGACAGAAATCCAAGGCACCCCTTCGACCTAGCCAAGGCTAGTTGCGTGACTTAAGCCAATTTTCCTAATTTTTCTACCCAAGGTATGTATCGCGTATTGGATATGTCTATATGAATGCAAAAACCTAGACCTAGGGGGATTGGGGGAAATTTCTCTCCAAAGGTTGAGTGGTGCCAATCACATTAATTGTGAAGCCCAATAATGATCCTTTTGGAGAGGTCACACCTAAACCTAAATGACGTGAAAAATGAGTGGAATGCATGCTATGTGAAAGTGTGAGCTTGTGTGAAGTGAGAAAAATGATAAAAGTAATAAGATAAGAGTGAAGGTGTGCAAATGTAGATGAGAGTACTCGTGTGCGAGTGAAGATAAAATGCTCGTGTGCAAGCGAAGATAAAAAGTGTTTGTGTGCAAGTGAAGGCAAAAAAAGTGTTCGTGTGCAAGTGAAGGCAAAAAAAGTGTTCGTGTGCAAGTGAAGGTGATAAAAGGTGCATGTGTGCAAATGAGACAAAAGTGAAAGTGTAATGATAGAGTGGATTGAGAATGCATGAGCCTAGGGAATTCATGCAAATTGGGTACGGGGAGACCTAAATCGTGACTTGATTTTCCCTTTGATTAGAAGGCAAAACTAGCGTGCTAAGGCTATCGAGTAGCCACACTCGCTCGTTTCCCTTATCGGAAGGGGAACACTCAAGCAAAATGAACCCTATAGCTAGTATGGGATGCAAAACCTAAAGTGACGGGAAAGGGGAATCGAGGAGCATGCCAGATGATAAAACTAAGAAAAAATGCATGATATGTAGTGAACAGGCAAATAATGCATTAATGAAAATCCAAGGAAAAATCCTATTGGGTCTAGCGTTGGACTAGCCCATCTATGAATTCCGACTAGCGTTGGACTAGCGGAAACGTACATTCATCCATTCCATTCATTCATAGTTATGAAAGCAAGTAGACATGCCAAAACGCTCGTAAACACGTAGCACGTAGCACTTAGCATGCTCGACTAGATGCAAGAGCCTACTAAAGCAATTTAACATGTAACAACAAAAGCAAGCAACCAGGGGGAAGGGGAAGTGGACCAGATGCTCTCCGAGCCCTATCTATTACAAGCCAGGAGGTGTACACATACCCCATGAAAGCATAAAGGGAAAGGGGAAATGGACCAGATGCTCTCCGAGCCCTATCTATTACAAGCCAAGAGGTGTACACATACCCCATAAAAGCATAAAGGGGAAGGGAAAATGGACCAGAGGCTCTCCGAGCCCTATCTTAAATAAAAGTAAAAGCCAGTAAATGCATGCAAGGAGGTAAGGAAAGCGGAGTAGGCATGCAATTTCACATAACACGTAGGAGCACATAGAGTCAAATGAAGTGCAAAATGGGGGATAGAGTGTACCTCCCTTGAAGTGACGCCCTAACGTAGTGAAATTACTAACTTACCCTCCAAAATAATAAAAAAGGTCAAGGTACCTCAAATAGTAGAATATAACAAAAAGACGGCTTAAGCTAAGACCATCAAAACAAAAGGTTAAGGCACCACTTTAATGATATAATATAAATAATCCAAATGGCATTCATCAAATCATAAAAAATTTCCTCCATCACAACTTAAATGTAGTCAATGGTACTTTAAAGATCAAGGAGAAGGCATGGCCTATTCGATTTCCAAGTGAAGCATCTATTAAGGACTCAAACATATCCCTTACCCAAACACTCGAGTCAATCGAACATTTAAGAACTTTAAAAGTCCAAAACAAAACAAGGGTCAAGCAATCCAACACATAAACATGGAATTGAACAATTAGAAGCACTTAAATGCCTAAGATCAAATACGGATCAATGAGTGGTTTCACTTGCATTTTAGGATCCAAAAACAACCATCAAACAATCAAACCAAAACCAATTAAAACGTTTTAAGAGCTTTAAAGGTCCAAAAGCAAGAAAGGAAGAAAAAAAAAAAAAAGTTAAGCAGCAAATTTACTTAGGAAAGTTAAGGAAAACGGGCAAACATAAGCTCATTTAAACATAAGTTTCACAAATTCATGCTCTAAGTATCACCCAAACAAATGAAAGCAAATGAACAATCGAGTTGCGAAGTTGAAGCTACCAAAAACTCAATTGTGAACACTACCCAAGCATTCAAACTCAATCAAGCACTTTTAAGAACTTCAAAGGTTCGAAGGCAAAGAAAAGGTGGAGGAATGGTTCAAAAACATTTTAGGGCCTAATTGCAAGAAATGGAACCTAATTGGGTCTTTATAGCATTGCTGAAAAAAATTACAGGGACCCAATTGACTAATTTTCTAATTATTTGGGCCGTAGTGAGTCTAGGGGAAACTTGGGGGGTCAAAATGCAAATTTTGAAAAGCTTTTTTCATGCAAAACATGCAAGAACGTGAGACAGGTTCTGCAATGAAGAAGTGTTTCTGCAATCAAGAAATATTACCGCAGGTTACACTTTTTGCAAGCAAACTCCAACTTCAGCACAAGTTTGATCAAAACATTTCAACCAAGACGTCCAAAACCCTTATCCCAGCAACATGCAACATGATTTCAACATCCAAGCAAAGCAAAAACATAGCAGGGAAATTGTTCAAGATGTTAGAAGATGGCTTGGCAGAATTCTAGTTCATTCCTTTTTAGCAATTGTCTGGTCATGGTTCAAATGCTCCAAAACCCAAACATGTAAACCCAAACCAATCTTCCAAATCTTCTTTTTGCAAACAAGGTTAACTAACAAACTGAATGGCCGACACTTTAGGGAGCCAATGCAGGTAAGGAAACAGCAAAGAGAATGCGACAACTTTTTTGGTTCTGCTGCAAATTTTCATGTGCAAAGTTCTGCATTTCAGCAAAGCAAATGCGTACAACAGCCTTGAAATTACTCCAATCCAACATGGCTAAACACCTATGAACAATGGGACTCTTGGAGGATTTTCATGCTAAGTTTCATGCAATGAACGAAAACAAGCAGCTTATGCGACTGATTTAATTAAGCTTCAACAACCGAAAATAAAAACTGCTGCACTTTGCTTTCAACTTAGATTTTCGATTCAAAAACAGCTTTGATTAGATGTTTTCAACTCCAATAAACTTCATTCAGACCAAACAAACAGAAAGACTTGACAACTTTATTCAGGCATACAGGAAACTTTTAAACTTCAACAAGCAGTGTTCTTGAACTTCAGCATTTTGCATGACAAGATGCACTCAAACATCTCAAACCACAAACCCAAACTCAAATTCCTATTAAGCTTATCATGCTTGCAAACTAAGGCTGGAAACCTGAGTTGCTCAATCAACAAATGAAATGAAAGAAAAGTGCAGGCCTTTATATGCATCAGAAAAAACTACAAGCACCAGTGGGTTTATAAGGTGACTAAATGTGAAGTTGCAGCAGAGGAAAATAACACTCATGCAGACAATTTTTCTACCTTTCCCATAAAACTTCAGATGTTGACGCACAGATCAGAAGAAAAACCATGCGGCCTTAGCAAAAAATTCTGAAACTTTACCATTTAGCAGTCTCACGCGACACTATCATGCAAGCAAAGAAAATTATGATAACTAGCAAGTTTGGACTCATTCATGGGTTCATTTCTGCAAAGGTTTTAGCTTTCATATGCGCAGGAAATCTACCATGGGCATGAACTCAAAACGTGTAAGCCTGTCTACTGGTTCCATAAAACCCCACTCAAATCACTTTGAATCAAAACAACCAAATCATGATATGAAACCATAACTACAGTTGCTGCCTTTCCCCCCCCCTGAGAATCCGAAACAAAAGACTCCAATTTTTGACATTTTCAGCAGTTTTTATCCGATGTAATAAGCCTAATGAATCAACAAAACTACAAAACTCTAGAGTTCTAACTCACGGCCTAACAAAGCTTGGAGATATACACTCCGTATGCCAGATTGAAGCAGATAGAGACAACAACAACAAACCATCGAAACAGAGAACTAAAAGCAAAAGTCCAACTCAGTCACGAAGGAAATTGGAGAAGCTAAAACTGGGGAGGCTAAAGAAATCAGTTGTAGGAAGATACCTGAAGTTTTTGATCGATGGAAAGAAAGTGAAAGCTTTGGTCTTTCTTCCTGCTTCGATAGCTTCTTCCGCCGCCTGTCTCCTTAATTCCCTTTGCTGGTTTTTCCCGTTTTCCGTCGACTTCGCCTCTCAATATCCTAGCAGTTCCAACCTTTATCAGTTAGTATCCCCCTTAATCTCCCCAAAATTCTTACTCTCTCGCTCTCTGTTCTTCTCTCAAACACTCTGCAGTCAAACGTGAGCCTCTCCGTTGAACTCTGGTTCAGATTTTTCCTCTCTCTTTTGCCCCGTTCTCCTCTTTCTTTTGCCGTGGTTTTTTTTTCGTCAATCTCTTCTCCAAAAAAAAATCTCCTCTTTGCGGCTGGCTTTTCCCTTTTTCTTTTATATGGACTCCAAGGCCCTTAAACCCTCCACTGAATGGTCAGGATGAAGGCCAGCCTCTGCCTTCATCCTGCCCTTCAATGGCACGTACGAAGTGTCCTTGGCAAGCTGCAAAAAAGAATGCAGCCTGAATGCCGCAAGCGTTTTTTTTTTTTTTTTTTTTTTTTTTTAAAAGAAAACAACTTGAAGATTACAGAAAATATAATATAAATAATAATAATAACACAATTACACAAACCCGGTAATAATGATAATAACAAAACAAAAATAATTTTAAACAAAACAAAAAAAAACTAAACAAAAATGGCCATTTTTAAATTTTCCAATTTTTCATTTTTTCATCATTTTCTTTTTCTCAAAATAACTTAAAAAATAACTAATGTGCCCAAAGATTGAATTTAAAGAAATAAACATATTTTTGTGAACAAATTTTCCCCTTTTTTTTCCTTTTTTTTTTCCTTTTCTTTTTTTTCATTTTTTATGATTTTTCATTTTCATTTTTCTTTCAAGAAAGCATTGAATAAAAACAAAAATGACTAAAATGATTTTTCTTTTCTTTCTAAAACTCTATAAACTTAAAAACTAAAAAAAAAACTAAAAAAAAACTAAAAACTCAAATCTAAAACTTAAAAGTGATTAAAAACCTGAAATGACAAAACAAAATAAATGAATAGACAAACTAAAAGGGCAAAATGAATAAAACTAAAATAAAAATAACAACTAAAAATGCAAAACACACAACAATGAACTAAATGCAAGCGATTTAAAATAAAAATCATGAAGTAGATGCCACATACAAATTATTCAAAATTTGGTGTCTACAATTACCAAATGACTGGATTACAGACTATGAAGATTTGCATGCTCAAGCAAATGAACCCCTTGAATCTTCAAATTCAAGGATATCTCATACCAAAGAAGGGAGAACATCAATTTCATTTGATCATTCTCATTTTAAAGATTTGATTTCCAAATCTCATCCCTCTATTATGTGTGCACAGGTACCTATGTATTATCCCTCAGAATTTGAGAAACAATGGGAAATACATGATGATCATCCTCAGAACCTTCAACAAGTACATCGAAGTCAAGATATTATCAAATATTTTGACACTGAAGTGTGAGGCCCCAGTTCGTTTGGCGGTAACATTTGGTTTTGGGAGTATTTCGAAAACCCTAAGTAGGGATTAAGATTTAAACCCTAAGTTCCGGTTAAGATTGAAAACCCGTTTTTCTACATTTTCTTTATTAGAAAATTCCCCAGATAATTTTATTTGAGTAAATATAGTTTTTAGATGATTTTTCTAGTATTAGTTAGTTTTTGAGAAATTACGAACGTATAACGGACGTGGGACCCACTAGTGCGCAAAGTTCGGAAAAATTCGGCCAATTAGGTTAACTTCCGGATACTGTGTAAAATTTATCGAGTGTTAAGAGATAAGTAGAGTGTGTGAAATGATTGATGTGAGAGAGAAAAGAAAGGATAGAAATGCATTTAATGGAGTGACAAGTGTCACATTTCCATTGGTTGAAACCTAAGACAACTATTCACCTTTTTGACCTTTCTTACCCATGAAATAAATATCTCAAAAATTGACCAAAATTCACCATTTCTTCTCCTTCTTGTGGCCGACCAACATCAAGCAAAAGGAAAGGAAAAGCTCTCCAAATTTCATGCTCCAATCTTGCACAAATCAACAAACCAACCGATTAAACTTGAAACCTCTCCATAAAATCCCTTAAGTGAGTGATAGTGAGTTGTGTGGTGAAGTTGGTTGGAAGCTTAAGGTGCTAAGTGGTCTCTCTTCTTTGGTTCTAAGGTAAGTGACTATGGAACCCCTCTCTTCTATCTAAGATGCTTAATAAATGATTTGTGGTTATTATAAGTGTGATTTTGTCGACTATTTCTTGATTTTAGTCAAGATTGATGAAGTTTTCTATTTATTTGGGATTTTTGCTGGTTGCATATGATTACTATGATGTGGCTATGTATGATGAGTGGAAATGTTATGTAATGAAGCTAGAAGGTGGAAAAAGTGGACAATTGCAACCAATTTTGGGTTTGGAAGAAAATCTGGAAAATTAGGGTTCTTGGTTCTTCATTCTGTCCGAAATTTTTGGTCCTAGATAGAGGCCGAATTGGCCTTGACTCAAAACATGAAAGTTGTAGGTATTGATGAGGTTGAAGTGCCTGCAAAATTTCAGGGCATTTGGAGTAGTATAGAGTGAGTTATGCCGTTTTTACTGTTGCTGTTTTTGGTGAACAGAATGTCCGAACTGCAATAGTAATCGTTTGTTTTCACTGGAATTGGTTTGGATTTTGTTGTTGGTGTCTTCTGATGAAATGTAGCTGGACGTTTTAGCTAACTTATGCCTTTGGAATTTCGGCATTTGGACTTGTATGGACTGAGATATACCGATTACAGTTTTATGTGATTTGCAAACCTGTTTTGGTAATTCTGGATTTGTATTTTGCATATTTGACCTAGTTGTGCTAGGATTTGGACTGAGTGGCCTTCTACATTGTTGTACTCCTGTTTCTTAGCTTCGAAACGGTGGGTCTTACACCCCCATCCGATAACCGTAGTGAATTTGGTGCCATTACCGCATATTGAGGTCAAATACGGTTTGTGATTCTGGTACGTTTTTGGAAAGTTTATGGCTGGAACTTTGGCTTCACATTTGACTGAGTTACAAGCTGTTTGGACTTCCGACCAAAACACCAAACTTATAGCCCTATATCAGAGCTTTCTAACGCCCTTGGAATTTCATGAATCGGATTTATAAAACCTGAGATATAGCCGAGCAAACAAGGCTTGCCCGTGAAAATGACCAGAAATCTGTTTTGGTCCTGATGACCAATTTCCGTTCCGAATTTGGGTTGCCGACCTTCATGAAAGTTGTTCCATTTGGAATGAACTATCTAACTGCCAATTTTCAGCTCTTTTGACCATGTGTAGCATAGAAAACAGTTTACACTCAAAACTGACCATTTGTGCATTTGCCAGATTTCGTAAGTGATTGTGTTTGGTTCATTTGGGACTAAAGCCTCCAGTTTCAGTTCTGGATGTCTTCATAACAGTTGTTGTTCATCCTTTAAGCTTCGATATGGCGTCTCATATGCCTTAATCCGATATTCGTAGCTCAACTTATGAGTAAACTAGAAACGAGTGTCAAATCTGCCGTTTCCGCTAACGGCCGTCTCCGTTTCCGTTCGTCATATTTATGTGCGCGCGTGCCGTTTTTGCCGTTTTGCTTGTTTTAGGCACGATAGTAGCCGTTTGCGATATTATGTGACACAATCTTCTATTTCAGACGGTGGTGAGCTGGGCGGAACTGGTGGGGCCCACTACTAGCTGTTCATTTCGATCCGACTTCGTACTTTTGCTATTTCAGTTTATGAGTAAGTATTCAGGCCAGTTTGGTGTGTTTTCTTTGCTATGTGTTTGAGATATGTGAAAAGGGCACTTAGGCGAGGGTGTACTTTATCGCACTCGACCTAAACCCTAATTTGAATGTATAATTGTACTTGGCATCTGTATATGAACCTTTTGGAACCAAAACCCTTGAGCTTGTGGCTCGGGGCGACTTTCGAATAAAGTTTGTGAAGTTTGCAAAGTTTGTGATTTTGAATAATTTTGTGAAGTTTGTGAGTTTGGGGCGAACTCTTGACCTGGTTGGACTATTCGAGCCGGTTAGGGCTTGGTCGAAGGCAGTCCAACTTAGTCTGAGGTCACCAAGTTTGTGGGTTCATGTTATGAACCAATTTTGTGAATCCGGTTCACCGAGAAGGTGACCAAGTTTGTGGGTTCATGTTATGAACCAATTTTGTGAATCCGGTTCACCGAGAAGGTGACCAAGTTTGTGACCCGAGCTTGTGACTCAAGCTCAAGTTTGTGATTTCGTTCGCCCGGGCAAGTTTGTGAGGTGACTGGCCAGTGAGGGTGATAAGGTGTCGGTGGGTGTACAAGTGAAGTTCTACGGACTATTTTTGCGGTCGACGGAGTGTCGGCAGGAGATCATACATGGCACATGAATTGGCTTTGGAGCCACCCGTATCCTTATTATGTGATGTTACTTTTCTGCTTTTGCTTTACTCTTATTGTGTAACTGTTATGTGAAATTTATGCTTTCGCCCCTGTTTACTTACTAAGCATATAGCTTACCCCTTTCCTTTTGTTTTCCTTAGCAGGGGCCGACGCGGGGACTTTTGGCTCGTATACTAGTATAGTTAGATTGGCTTGTAATAGTTGAATAGTTAGAATGTTTGTTTTTGTTTTGGTGGTTTGTATAAGGACCTTTCTTAGGGTCTATCTTCTGCTGGTTGTGATTGTAGTATATTAGAGTGGTTTGACTCGAGACTTTTGAAGATGTGAATATAACTTTTGGGATTGTATATATTGTATTTAGTGCTCTTTCGAACTTTAAGTTTTGAGTCCTAGCGCGAGCTAGGCAGGCGGCCCGCCGATACCCTTGGGTTCGCCCTTGGGAGAAGTGGGGTCGTCACAGTTGGTATCAGAGCTTCGGCTTTCGATCTCTGTAGTGTATCCTAGGCTTGAAGTTTAGGATGCCGGACTGTGGGATACTTGGCTATTAAGGTAAATGTTGAATGCTAAGATTTTGATATTGACTTTTGTAATTTTCCATAAGGCAAAGTGGGGATTGAGTTGATTGCACTTGGAGATGGCCAGTCCCAGTGTGAATCGATTTGGTTCTTACTTAATATTGAAGTTAGCTATTTGGACCTATTCTTTAGGCTTGCACCCTAGGGCCGCCGGGGCGATGCTGGTGGATTAGGTAGGTTCCGTAGGGGAGGCGCGTAGGACCGTTGATGGAATTTCCTTTTGACTATCTGATATGTTTAATTTGTTATATCTGCCATGTTTATTTTGTTATAACCAGTATGCCTGGCTTCTTTTGTTACCCAGTGATTGACTACATTTTTGGAGCCGTAGTGCTCACGTAAATAATGGATTTTGCACCGACCGGATGTCGGATAACTTGTATATTTTTAGTGTGACTTTGTAAAAATATGTATATTTGAGTATAATCTTTTGAGCTTATTTGTTTGAACCCGGCTTTTGAACTTATTCGTACTTGTGTGGTTGTAGACCGGCTACTACTCGAGTGGTTGAACTTTTGAGGCATTGCCTGTTGTGTACTTGACTGCTTTTGAGGATTATTTGATCTGATTAGTGCAAGTTGGAATTTCGAGGACGAAATTCTTTTAAGGAGGGGAGATTGTGAGGCCCCAGTTCGTACTACGTTGATATATTCATTAATTTGGCGGTAACGTTTGGTTTTGGGAGTATTTCGAAAACCCTAAGTAGGGATTAAGATTTAAACCCTAAGTTCCGGTTAAGATTGAAAACCCGTTTTTCTACATTTTCTTTATTAGAAAATTCCCCAGATAATTTTATTTGAGTAAATATAGTTTTTAGATGATTTTTCTAGTATTAGTTAGTTTCTGAGAAATTACGAATGTATAACGGACGTGGGACCCACTAGTGCGCAAAGTTCGGAAAAATTCGGCCAATTAGGTTAACTTCCGGATACTGTGTGTAACATCCCGAATATTAGGAGGTTGTTTGTGAAGAAAATATTAAAGTGTATTTCTTTGGGTTGATTTAAAACCTTATTTTGGTTTAAAAGACTAGAAACCCTAATATTGTAGCCAAAAACCCTAGTTTACTTGTGACTAACCGGTTTTCCTAAATCTCTCATATTTTAATTGAAACCCTAATTTTAATTACTGGAATTGGAAAATTCCTCACGTTTTCTTAAAAATTTCTTTTTATTTGAAGATTATCATTTATTAAAGCCCTACTATCCAATTATCCCATGATAAGTGTAAATAAACCTAGAAAATAAGGTTTTACGCTTTGGTTTCAAGTTTGGAGTAAAATTAGGGTTTTCGCGATTTTTCGCCGGATGAATTTTCGGTACAGAGTAAGTATTAAATTTGGAGATTAAAAGTGACTTTTAAGTGAAAAATAATATGTGAGTAGTAGCAGTAAAATAAAGTTAGTGAATGGGAAATAAAAACCCTAGTACGTGAGTTTTTAAGAAAAACGGCGCGAACCGGCGGGTCCCGCGCACTACCGTTTGAACGCACCACTGGACCACCACTTTCTTGCACCACAAGCTTATTGATATTTGAGCCAAAATATCTTCTTATATTACAGCTAAGGGGACCGAAATTTGTGGCTTATAAGCAAGGGGAAGAAAGAGAAAAATTAGTGGCTAAGAATTGTCCAAGTGTTAGCCAAATTGTGGTCTTAATTAACTCTAACCTTCTTACTCCTTATAAGACAAAAATCAGCTTCTTTTCTCTTCATTTTCTGCTGCTAAGAACCGAGAGAGAGAGAGAGTAAGAATAAGAGAGGAAAAACAAAACTCTTCTCCATTTCTTCTTCAATCCACCAGCAAGGTGAGAAATCAAACAAAAGAAACCGATTAATCTTGTCTTTGAGTGGTTAGTTAGTGTTTGGTGGTGAAAGTTTGGAAAAGGAAAGCTTGGGGCTGCTTTTAGAGACTTCTAACCAAGGTAAGAGAACTCATCTCTCTAAGTTTTGCTTTTGATTTTGTTAAATTAAGCTAGTAGTTTGATTATAGTGGTGGAATCATGGATGATTAGCATGATTTAGAGGTTTTCCCCAATTTATTTGATGAACTAGGGGTTCTGATTTTCTGCTCAATGTGATGTATGATGTGTAAATGTTGCAATTAAGGTTATATAAGGTTGTTTAGTGGTGATTAGAACCAGAAATTTGAGGAAATTACACTTAGAGCTAAAAATTCCAGATTTCTGGAAAATTTCCCAAGCATTCTGTCCGAAATTGTACCTATATGTTAGAGGCCTAATTGGCCTTTGGTCAAAGAAGGAAAGTTGTAGATAATGGCAATTTATAGGTGCCTGTAAAATTTCAGCTCAATCTGAGCAACGGAGGTCGTGAAAAGTCCAAAATACCCTTGCTGTTTTAAGAATTTCCCAGCAGTCCGTTTCTTCAGTTCAGTCCAGTTTATCACGATTTTTGATCAGGATCCATTCTGATTTAGCTCTGGGCCAAAACATAAAAGTTGTAGTGTTCTGAAGTAGCTTTAAAATGCCTCAAAGAAAACCTGATTCGGACTTGTGTACACTGAGTTAGGTCCGCTACAGCATAATGCGTTTAAACAGCCGATGAATTGGTTTCTGGTTTAGTAGTCTGAGATTTTTACTAAGTTACATTAGGAAATGGACTAAGTGACCTTCATAAATGTTGTAGCTTTGTGTCTTAGCTTCGAAATGGCACAGGTTTCGTATTAATCCGATAAGTGTAGCCTTGGATAAGTTATTTCCGCTTGTATACGTCAAATCTGTCTTGTGCCACATTGAATTTCTGCACTTGTACTTGATGCGGTTCTTGTTGTTATGATATTGTGAGCCTATGGAACGGCTCTTGACATAAATTGCTGATATGTATGTTGTTGGGCTGTTGTTGAAGAAAAATAATGAAGCCTAAATGGCTGGAAAATTAGGTAAACACAAAGGGCATGCTGCCCAAATTTACGCTCGAGGACTATATAAATACACTTGCGACTTGGGTCGAGTTGATATGAATAGTACTTGAACCATCTAGGGTACTTGAGTCTTCTTGTTCGAGGTATATAAGTAAGGACTTGGCCGAACTTGTACCCTTGAGAAATGAAATAATGATTGCTCAAAGTACGTTTTCCCTTGTACTTTCGACTCGCATGACCATTTCAAGTATAAATGTTACAAAGTTTTATCATTTAAAAAGTGAGCGAGTATCTCACGAGTATTCTCCAAGTGAATTTCAATTTCTTGATTCTTATTGAACGAAACGTCTAAGTTTCGAACTCTAGTCATGTTTCAAAGTTCTCAAATTGAGTTTTATCGCAGATTTGGACTCCGAACTCGGAGTATAACCTGAAAGTGACCAGTAGCACTATATCTTTTGGGTGAGTGCTTTCAAATACCGAATTGAACTTGATACTTGAACTTGATACGTGACCAATCTGATTACATGTTTATATACGTGAATTGTAAGGGCAAGAGTGTACTTTATCGCACTTGCCCTTACGTGATATACTTGTTTATTGTTGCAATTGACTTGATATACTTGATTATGATGCGCGCACTTCCTGGAATTCCAGAAACCCTGTGGCGAGTTACTCTAGTCGAGCCGGCAAGGGCTTGGTCGATTGGGTAACGAACCCTGGGTCTCTTGTATTGTCGAGTGGAGTGATATCTCCTCGACTAATCGGTATACTCGAGTATTACCACCCGTGTTCTTGAGGATTTTGGGCCCAGCTGGGGGTTGAACGGTGGACGGAGAGTCGTTTAAGTGGTGTTCTACTGGATTGGTTACTTACTTGAAAGTTGACGGAGTGTCAACTACTACGGGATCAAGCTTCTGGTAATGCAATGGGAATTTGACTCCTGAGAGTCATCCGTATCCTTATACTTTGGAATGATTATTGTTTATTGGATTATTGTTTCTTTTGAAAAATTTTCTACATGCGCTCATTTTAAGATTGCTACTTGACGTGCTACTGTTCACATTTATGAACACTTTATGCTCGTTACTTTGCTATATCGAAAACTCGTACTTATAAATAATGGTCAATTTGCTATTTGGAACCTCACTGGGCTCTTAGCTCATTCCACTCCATTTGTTTTCCTTTCAGGGGTACGAGTGATATGTGAGACTTGTAAAAGACTAGCGTAGCCTTTTGTTTGACTTTTGACTTTTTGGTCTTGTACTCGCGCTATTCCTCGAATGAAACATGTTGTACTTGGATTGTATACGTTCTGAACTAGTTTGGTGTATTGAGACTTTGTACTTCGATTTCTATTAATGTAAATTATAAGCTTGAATTGGGAATGTTATTTATGGTTCATGGATGTGTGTACGTGACTCGATTGAGATAGTGAGTGAGTCCTGGCGAGAGCTGGGCAGGCGGTCTGCCGAACCCTTTGGTACGCCTTAGGGAAAGGTGGGGTCGTCACAGATGGTATCAGAGCTCCTATCGAGCTCGTGCCGGGAGAAGGTTCTTGGACTGTGGGGATTGACTTGTTAAGTGTGGAACAATTGTCTATTGTTGGGGACCTTAGATATGTATGCTGGGTAGGAATCTCTAATATGGGTAATTTACTCTTGGGACCGGCCGGCTCGAGTTGTGAATTACCTTATTGTGGATTCTTGTACCTGAACACCCAGGAGTGTTTTCATGGACGAATCGAGTAATAGTTTGGCTAGGGTTCCTATAGAGGATGATTAGGTTGTAGTATATGTCGAGAAAGTCTCGCCAAAGACCGATTTCTTTCTTCTTCCCTTGGTTATGCTTCCTTGATGTCATTTTAAGATATTGCCCCGATTATGTTCTACCCTCCCGTCCGTCTCATTCGATTTTTCAACCAACCGGTATATGGTTAGATTATTACTTGTGTTTAGTTACTTACCCTGATCTGTTGATCTGCCTGACAGGCTATCACTTGAGTTCCAGTGAATCTGTGAGATGGCACACTTGGATCCTACTATTTAACTCAGTTTTGGCTATAGTGAGACCTGAGAGTCGGAAACGAATATATAAGGAAAATACCCTATGTTATTCGAAGTGCATGTATGAATTTCGAGGACGAAATTCTTTTAAGGAGGGGAGATTGTAACATCCCGAATATTAGGAGGTTGTTTGTGAAGAAAATATTAAAGTGTATTTCTTTGGGTTGATTTAAAACCTTATTTTGGTTTAAAAGACTAGAAACCCTAATATTGTAGCCAAAAACCCTAGTTTACTTGTGACTAACCGGTTTTCCTAAATCTCTCATATTTTAATTGAAACCCTAATTTTAATTACTGGAATTGGAAAATTCCTCACGTTTTCTTAAAAATTTCTTTTTATTTGAAGATTATCATTTATTAAAGCCCTACTATCCAATTATCCCATGATAAGTGTAAATAAACCTAGAAAATAAGGTTTTACGCTTTGGTTTCAAGTTTGGAGTAAAATTAGGGTTTTCGCGATTTTTCGCCGGATGAATTTTCGGTACAGAGTAAGTATTAAATTTGGAGATTAAAAGTGACTTTTAAGTGAAAAATAATATGTGAGTAGTAGCAGTAAAATAAAGTTAGTGAATGGGAAATAAAAACCCTAGTACGTGAGTTTTTAAGAAAAACGGCGCGAACCGGCGGGTCCCGCGCACTACCGTTTGAACGCACCACTGGACCACCACTTTCTTGCACCACAAGCTTATTGATATTTGAGCCAAAATATCTTCTTATATTACAGCTAAGGGGACCGAAATTTGTGGCTTATAAGCAAGGGGAAGAAAGAGAAAAATTAGTGGCTAAGAATTGTCCAAGTGTTAGCCAAATTGTGGTCTTAATTAACTCTAACCTTCTTACTCCTTATAAGACAAAAATCAGCTTCTTTTCTCTTCATTTTCTGCTGCTAAGAACCGAGAGAGAGAGAGAGTAAGAATAAGAGAGGAAAAACAAAACTCTTCTCCATTTCTTCTTCAATCCACCAGCAAGGTGAGAAATCAAACAAAAGAAACCGATTAATCTTGTCTTTGAGTGGTTAGTTAGTGTTTGGTGGTGAAAGTTTGGAAAAGGAAAGCTTGGGGCTGCTTTTAGAGACTTCTAACCAAGGTAAGAGAACTCATCTCTCTAAGTTTTGCTTTTGATTTTGTTAAATTAAGCTAGTAGTTTGATTATAGTGGTGGAATCATGGATGATTAGCATGATTTAGAGGTTTTCCCCAATTTATTTGATGAACTAGGGGTTCTGATTTTCTGCTCAATGTGATGTATGATGTGTAAATGTTGCAATTAAGGTTATATAAGGTTGTTTAGTGGTGATTAGAACCAGAAATTTGAGGAAATTACACTTAGAGCTAAAAATTCCAGATTTCTGGAAAATTTCCCAAGCATTCTGTCCGAAATTGTACCTATATGTTAGAGGCCTAATTGGCCTTTGGTCAAAGAAGGAAAGTTGTAGATAATGGCAATTTATAGGTGCCTGTAAAATTTCAGCTCAATCTGAGCAACGGAGGTCGTGAAAAGTCCAAAATACCCTTGCTGTTTTAAGAATTTCCCAGCAGTCCGTTTCTTCAGTTCAGTCCAGTTTATCACGATTTTTGATCAGGATCCATTCTGATTTAGCTCTGGGCCAAAACATAAAAGTTGTAGTGTTCTGAAGTAGCTTTAAAATGCCTCAAAGAAAACCTGATTCGGACTTGTGTACACTGAGTTAGGTCCGCTACAGCATAATGCGTTTAAACAGCCGATGAATTGGTTTCTGGTTTAGTAGTCTGAGATTTTTACTAAGTTACATTAGGAAATGGACTAAGTGACCTTCATAAATGTTGTAGCTTTGTGTCTTAGCTTCGAAATGGCACAGGTTTCGTATTAATCCGATAAGTGTAGCCTTGGATAAGTTATTTCCGCTTGTATACGTCAAATCTGTCTTGTGCCACATTGAATTTCTGCACTTGTACTTGATGCGGTTCTTGTTGTTATGATATTGTGAGCCTATGGAACGGCTCTTGACATAAATTGCTGATATGTATGTTGTTGGGCTGTTGTTGAAGAAAAATAATGAAGCCTAAATGGCTGGAAAATTAGGTAAACACAAAGGGCATGCTGCCCAAATTTACGCTCGAGGACTATATAAATACACTTGCGACTTGGGTCGAGTTGATATGAATAGTACTTGAACCATCTAGGGTACTTGAGTCTTCTTGTTCGAGGTATATAAGTAAGGACTTGGCCGAACTTGTACCCTTGAGAAATGAAATAATGATTGCTCAAAGTACGTTTTCCCTTGTACTTTCGACTCGCATGACCATTTCAAGTATAAATGTTACAAAGTTTTATCATTTAAAAAGTGAGCGAGTATCTCACGAGTATTCTCCAAGTGAATTTCAATTTCTTGATTCTTATTGAACGAAACGTCTAAGTTTCGAACTCTAGTCATGTTTCAAAGTTCTCAAATTGAGTTTTATCGCAGATTTGGACTCCGAACTCGGAGTATAACCTGAAAGTGACCAGTAGCACTATATCTTTTGGGTGAGTGCTTTCAAATACCGAATTGAACTTGATACTTGAACTTGATACGTGACCAATCTGATTACATGTTATATACGTGAATTGTAAGGGCAAGAGTGTACTTTATCGCACTTGCCCTTACGTGATATACTTGTTTATTGTTGCAATTGACTTGATATACTTGATTATGATGCGCGCACTTCCTGGAATTCCAGAAACCCTGTGGCGAGTTACTCTAGTCGAGCCGGCAAGGGCTTGGTCGATTGGGTAACGAACCCTGGGTCTCTTGTATCGTCGAGTGGAGTGATATCTCCTCGACTAATCGGTATACTCGAGTATTACCACCCGTGTTCTTGAGGATTTTGGGCCCAGCTGGGGGTTGAACGGTGGACGGAGAGTCGTTTAAGTGGTGTTCTACTGGATTGGTTACTTACTTGAAAGTTGACGGAGTGTCAACTACTACGGGATCAAGCTTCTGGTAATGCAATGGGAATTTGACTCCTGAGAGTCATCCGTATCCTTATACTTTGGAATGATTATTGTTTATTGGATTATTGTTTCTTTTGAAAAATTTTCTACATGCGCTCATTTTAAGATTGCTACTTGACGTGCTACTGTTCACATTTATGAACACTTTATGCTCGTTACTTTGCTATATCGAAAACTCGTACTTATAAATAATGGTCAATTTGCTATTTGGAACCTCACTGGGCTCTTAGCTCATTCCACTCCATTTGTTTTCCTTTCAGGGGTACGAGTGATATGTGAGACTTGTAAAAGACTAGCGTAGCCTTTTGTTTGACTTTTGACTTTTTGGTCTTGTACTCGCGCTATTCCTCGAATGAAACATGTTGTACTTGGATTGTATACGTTCTGAACTAGTTTGGTGTATTGAGACTTTGTACTTCGATTTCTATTAATGTAAATTATAAGCTTGAATTGGGAATGTTATTTATGGTTCATGGATGTGTGTACGTGACTCGATTGAGATAGTGAGTGAGTCCTGGCGAGAGCTGGGCAGGCGGTCTGCCGAACCCTTTGGTACGCCTTAGGGAAAGGTGGGGTCGTCACACTGTGTAAAATTTATCGGGTGTTAAGAGATAAGTAGAGTGTGTGAAATGATTGATGTGAGAGAGAAAAGAAAGGATAGAAATGCATTTAATGGAGTGACAAGTGTCACATTTCCATTGGTTGAAACCTAAGACAACTATTCACCTTTTTGACCTTTCTTACCCATGAAATAAATATCTCAAAAATTGACCAAAATTCACCATTTCTTCTCCTTCTTGTGGCCGACCAACATCAAGCAAAAGGAAAGGAAAAGCTCTCCAAATTTCATGCTCCAATCTTGCACAAATCAACAAACCAACCGATTAAACTTGAAACCTCTCCATAAAATCCCTTAAGTGAGTGATAGTGAGTTGTGTGGTGAAGTTGGTTGGAAGCTTAAGGTGCTAAGTGGTCTCTCTTCTTTGGTTCTAAGGTAAGTGACTATGGAACCCCTCTCTTCTATCTAAGATGCTTAATAAATGATTTGTGGTTATTATAAGTGTGATTTTGTGGACTATTTCTTGATTTTAGTCAAGATTGATGAAGTTTTCTATTTATTTGGGATTTTTGCTGGTTGCATATGATTACTATGATGTGGCTATGTATGATGAGTGGAAATGTTATGTAATGAAGCTAGAAGGTGGAAAAAGTGGACAATTGCAACCAATTTTGGGTTTGGAAGAAAATCTGGAAAATTAGGGTTCTTGGTTCTTCATTCTGTCCGAAATTTTTGGTCCTAGATAGAGGCCGAATTGGCCTTGCTCAAAACATGAAAGTTGTAGGTATTGATGAGGTTGAAGTGCCTGCAAAATTTCAGGGCATTTGGAGTAGTATAGAGTGAGTTATGCCGTTTTTACTGTTGCTGTTTTTGGTGAACAGAATGTCCGAACTGCAATAGTAATCGTTTGTTTTCACTGGAATTGGTTTGGATTTTGTTGTTGGTGTCTTCTGATGAAATGTAGCTGGACGTTTTAGCTAACTTATGCCTTTGGAATTTCGGCATTTGGACTTGTATGGACTGAGATATACCGATTACAGTTTTATGTGATTTGCAAACCTGTTTTGGTAATTCTGGATTTGTATTTTGCATATTTGACCTAGTTGTGCTAGGATTTGGACTGAGTGGCCTTCTACATTGTTGTACTCCTGTTTCTTAGCTTCGAAACGGTGGGTCTTACACCCCCATCCGATAACCGTAGTGAATTTGGTGCCATTACCGCATATTGAGGTCAAATACGGTTTGTGATTCTGGTACGTTTTTGGAAAGTTTATGGCTGGAACTTTGGCTTCACATTTGACTGAGTTACAAGCTGTTTGGACTTCCGACCAAAACACCAAACTTATAGCCCTATATCAGAGCTTTCTAACGCCCTTGGAATTTCATGAATCGGATTTATAAAACCTGAGATATAGCCGAGCAAACAAGGCTTGCCCGTGAAAATGACCAGAAATCTGTTTTGGTCCTGATGACCAATTTCCGTTCCGAATTTGGGTTGCCGACCTTCATGAAAGTTGTTCCATTTGGAATGAACTATCTAACTGCCAATTTTCAGCTCTTTTGACCATGTGTAGCATAGAAAACAGTTTGCACTCAAAACTGACCATTTGTGCATTTGCCAGATTTCGTAAGTGATTGTGTTTGGTTCATTTGGGACTAAAGCCTCCAGTTTCAGTTCTGGATGTCTTCATAACAGTTGTTGTTCATCCTTTAAGCTTCGATATGGCGTCTCATATGCCTTAATCCGATATTCGTAGCTCAACTTATGAGTAAACTAGAAACGAGTGTCAAATCTGCCGTTTCCGCTAACGGCCGTCTCCGTTTCCGTTCGTCATATTTATGTGCGCGCGTGCCGTTTTTGCCGTTTTGCTTGTTTTAGGCACGATAGTAGCCGTTTGCGATATTATGTGACACAATCTTCTATTTCAGACGGTGGTGAGCTGGGCGGAACTGGTGGGGCCCACTACTAGCTGTTCATTTCGATCCGACTTCGTACTTTTGCTATTTCAGTTTATGAGTAAGTATTCAGGCCAGTTTGGTGTGTTTTCTTTGCTATGTGTTTGAGATATGTGAAAAGGGCACTTAGGCGAGGGTGTACTTTATCGCACTCGACCTAAACCCTAATTTGAATGTATAATTGTACTTGGCATCTGTATATGAACCTTTTGGAACCAAAACCCTTGAGCTTGTGGCTCGGGGCGACTTTCGAATAAAGTTTGTGAAGTTTGCAAAGTTTGTGATTTTGAATAATTTTGTGAAGTTTGTGAGTTTGGGGCGAACTCTTGACCTGGTTGGACTATTCGAGCCGGTTAGGGCTTGGTCGAAGGCAGTCCAACTTAGTCTGAGGTCACCAAGTTTGTGGGTTCATGTTATGAACCAATTTTGTGAATCCGGTTCACCGAGAAGGTGACCAAGTTTGTGGGTTCATGTTATGAACCAATTTTGTGAATCCGGTTCACCGAGAAGGTGACCAAGTTTGTGACCCGAGCTTGTGACTCAAGCTCAAGTTTGTGATTTCGTTCGCCCGGGCAAGTTTGTGAGGTGACTGGCCAGTGAGGGTGATAAGGTGTCGGTGGGTGTACAAGTGAAGTTCTACGGACTATTTTTGCGGTCGACGGAGTGTCGGCAGGAGATCATACATGGCACATGAATTGGCTTTGGAGCCACCCGTATCCTTATTATGTGATGTTACTTTTCTGCTTTTGCTTTACTCTTATTGTGTAACTGTTATGTGAAATTTATGCTTTCGCCCCTGTTTACTTACTAAGCATATAGCTTACCCCTTTCCTTTTGTTTTCCTTAGCAGGGGCCGACGCGGGGACTTTTGGCTCGTATACTAGTATAGTTAGATTGGCTTGTAATAGTTGAATAGTTAGAATGTTTGTTTTTGTTTTGGTGGTTTGTATAAGGACCTTTCTTAGGGTCTATCTTCTGCTGGTTGTGATTGTAGTATATTAGAGTGGTTTGACTCGAGACTTTTGAAGATGTGAATATAACTTTTGGGATTGTATATATTGTATTTAGTGCTCTTTCGAACTTTACGTTTTGAGTCCTGGCGCGAGCTAGGCAGGCGGCCCGCCGATACCCTTGGGTTCGCCCTTGGGAGAAGTGGGGTCGTCACATGAAGGATACCCAGTCTCATGGTTTCAAGATCCTATTTCAGGTCATATCTATTTTGATGTTTGCAACATTTGTGACTCCTGTCAACTTGAGAATATTCTTGGTTTTGACTTACCAGATTTATCTTGTAAGAAAAAATCGAAATCAAAGCATGTTGAACCCCGACCTTGCAAACCAGATCTAAATCCACAAGACCCAGATACTGATACCTTTGTCTCTCAAAGAAGTCGGTTTAATGGTTATCAAATTCCTTCTGATTGGATTCCACAAAATTCTCAGACACCTGATTCATATTCAAAAAAGGATCTTCATCCTTATTATCAAAAGTGTCTTGATATTTTGGACAAAGAAGCACAAGAATCCAAAAAGGAATGGACTCTTAAACCATCTTGTAAACCTAAACCATTACTTCCAGTTCCAACTTTTCAGGTTCAAGAATGCTTTATGTTTAGTGAAGCAGATTTTCCCAAGTTGGAAACTTTCCATAAAAATGGTGCTAGACATACTCCAAAAATCCAAAATGCTTCTTCGACAGTTTTACCAAGTGGAGAAACTGTTCGACCAAATCCCACAGAAGATGTTCTAAATTGGCAGACTGAGAACTCTCTTGTTCAAAACACTGCCCTTATATCTATTCATAAGAACATCTCAGAAGCCAAAGATAAGATTGAACAAATTGATACCACTGTATCAACTCACCAATCTCAGGTTTCTCACATGATTGAAGTTTTTGAAAAAAGACTTCAAGAACTTAAGTATATCTTGCCTTCTGATCCATCCACTCTAGCTGATTTTATCCTCAACAAAGAAAAAGAAACAAAGTTTATTCAAAATCAGCTACATGTTCTGAAAACCACAGGACAAGTTCCTACATATGATGTAGGGTCTTCCACACCTCTTTTTAAGGTCGGTCCCATGTATGGTGCAGTACCCCTTCAAAGTTGGCCGACACCTTTCTATTTTGGAGAAGTCACTACTCCATCACCATCTCTTTACTTTTCAACACCACAGCCACAGGTTACCAAACCTTTTGATATTGCAGCAACTTTGCGCGAATATCGTAGAAATAAACAAATTCAAAAGGATGCTGAAATAGCAAAGAAAATGGCTGAAAAAGAACAGAGAAAGGCTGAAGCTGAAAGGGAAAGAAAAGCCAAACAATCTGCCATAGAACAGCCGTCATCTTCTCAACAAGAACCTCCGGCTTCATTAATGTTTAGTACTTATACTAATCCTGCTTTTTCTATTGAACAGGAAAGGAAAGCAAATGAGGTTACTAGGGTGTATGACAATCCCTTGTCAACAGTGCTAGATGAACTTCATGAAGATTCAGTTCCCTATATTTCAACCTATACTGAATTTCATGATAATTCCTCTAAAGATACAGGCTCCAAAGAAAGCAGTCTTTCTAATTCTTCAGATGATGACACGATTTCAACAGCTGATACTTCAGAATCCTCATCCGAAGAAGATACAATTCCTCAGATTCACATGGCAGATCCAGAACCAGAAGTGGTTGAACCTGATGACAATGAAGCTGAAGGAGAAACATCATTTGATCAAACCCAGCGAGCTACTTTTCCAAAATCAAAGGGAGTACCTCTGTTTACAATTGATGATATTCCACCAGAAAAGTGGGAAGCAAAGTTCCATGAATTCCATGCTTGGATGCTTGCCCAAAATTTAACAGAAGAATCTCACTTTGAAATTCTATCAATTTTTACAGCTCATCTGGCTGGAATCCTCAAGGATTGGTGGACAACCATTGGAGATGCAGATAAAATGCTCTTTTTAACCAAACAAGATTTCCTGGAAAATATTCATATTCTCCATCTTACATTTCTTGGAAATGTCCGAGAATTCCAGGAAGCAAAAAGAAAAGAATTTTTTCAAATAAAATGTTTATCTTATGATCGACGCGATCTAAATAGACATTTTCAAAAGATGATTAAGTTATTTTACTCTCTTGGTGCAGATATCAATCTCAAACAACCGTTTATCAGTTCCCTTCCCAAGCCACTTGCAGATGGTGCAGAAATGTATATCCATAATAAGTATGGATCAGTTTTAAATCTCACCATTGGCCAAATCAAACAAGCAGTTTTCCTATCTCTTGATGACCTTTGTCATAAGAGAAAAGTTATTCGAGAATATCTAAAAGGGGATGTTTGTTTGGACCAAGCCTGCAAAAAGCCAGAGCTAATAACCAAGGGAAAGTGCCAAGCCTGTACTCCATCCCAGAGAAGAAAAGGATCCAGAAGATTCAAAAAGTTCAAAAGCTTTACCAAGACCTATAAGAATTTTCCAAGAAAATCCTTCAGAAAGAAATGGAGATATTTCAGACGAAAGTCTAAAAGGTTCAGGGGCACAAAAGGCAACAAATGTTTTATCTGTGGAAAGCCTGGACATTTTGCAAAAAATTGTCCTCAGAATCAGAAGGGAGTAAATTTAATTTCAGAAATTCAAAATGAACTTCATTTTTCCATATTTGATTTAGAATCTGAATTTTCTGAACAAGAGGAGCCTACTGACACTACTCTATTGGCTTTACAGGTCCCCGAAGAAATCCTAAGTATTGGGCCTATTGCTCTAGCAAATAAAGAGCAAAAAGAAGAGGAAGTTTATCCACAAACTCTTATTCATATCTTGTTGGATAAATATTCTAAACCTATCCCTCTTATTGCATTTTTTGATACAGGTGCCCATACTTCCATTATGAGGAAAGATATCTTACCAGACTCATATTGGATTTCAGAAGTAAACAAGTTTAGAGGAGCTGATGGAAATCTCTTTGAAACAAGATTTGTGACAAAAAATCCCATCACTCTCAAACTTCTCCCTGATTGCTGTGTAAGTTCAAAATTTCTGGGAGCAAATTTTACTGGTAAGGACTTGTTGTTAGGATTTGATCTTTACAAACAAAACAAGTATCTTATTACAGGAAATGGGATAAAATCAAAAAAGTTTTTTAAACCTTTTATTGACATCCCAAAGCTGTATTTAATACAAGAAGAAAATGTTCCAATGGATCAACTCCAGCAGTTTCAAAAGCAGATCATTCAAGAATCATGCTCAACAAATCATCAAGAGTTTTTACAAAAGTGTGATCATCCTTTGTGGGAAAATTCTGAGTTTTTTATCCGACTTCATTTTAAGAAAAATGAGGATATCAATCCCACAAAAGCTAGTCATTCTGGAATGAATCCCAATGACACAAAGTTTGCAGAACAGGAATGCCAAGAGCTTTTGAAGTTTGGACTAATTGAGATTTCTCATTCTCAATGGGCATGCCAAGCATTTTATGTCAACAAAAGATCTGAACAGGTAAGAGGAAAAATGAGATTGGTAATTAATTACCAGCCTCTTAATATTTTCCTGCTTGATGATAAATTCCCAATTCCCAACAGATTTACTATTTTCTCCCAGATATCCAAGGCAAAATGGTTTTCTAAATTTGATTTAAAATCTGGATTCTGGCAATTAGGAATTCATCCTGAAGATAGGTTTAAGACTGGATTTTGTATTCCGAATCATCATTTTCAATGGAAGGTGATGCCTTTTGGCCTGAAAACTGCACCTTCTCTTTTTCAAAAAGCGATGATAAGGATATTCCAGCCTATCTTACATTCCGCACTTGTTTACATTGATGATATTCTTCTTTTCAGTAATAATTTCGAAGAACATCTTGAGTTGCTTAAAGATTTTCATCATCTTGTTAAGCAATACGGGATCATGCTTTCTGAAAAGAAAATGTTTTTAGCTCAGCAAGAAATTTCATTCCTAGGCATGAAAATTGCTAAAGGGAAATGCACTCCTGAACAACATGTTGGACAATCCATTAAGGATTTCCCTGAAGAAAATCTTTCAAAAACCCAGGTCCAACAATTTCTTGGTGTTATTAACTATGTCCGTGAATTTCTTCCCAAAGCTTCCAATCATATTAGTCCTTTGACTAAAATGCTTAAAAAGAAACCTCCACCATGGGGTGTTTCACAAACCCAAGCAATCCAAATCCTCAAGAAGGCACTCCAAGATCTTCCTACACTTCATATTCCATCAGATGGGAAAAAGATCTTACAAACAGATGCCAGTGATAAATATTGGGGAGCTGTACTACTTGAAGAAGATGAACAGGGAACAAAGCATTGTTGTGGATTTGCTAGTGGAAAATTCAAAGTTACCGAACAACATTATCATTCCACATTCAAAGAAATCCTTGCAGTCAAGAATGGTATAAAGAAATTCTCTTTTTTCCTTATATCCCATCATTTCTTGGTTGAAATGGATATGGGGTCATTTCCTAAAATGCTGCACTTTAAACAAAACACTGTCCCTAATCCTCAGTTACTTAGATGGTCAGCATGGTTTTCCCAATATTCTTTTGATGTTAAAAACATAAAAGGGAAAAAGAACATTGTTGCTGATTTTTTCTCAAGGAAAGAACCTTTGCCCCAACAAGACCAACCTTGTTTCATGTTCTCACCTGTTTGTTCTGAACCCCCAGATATTCACCAAATTCCTCATCCATGGGAAAAAGAAGATATTGAAAGAATCCGAAATCAATATGAATTTGAAATATTCAGTTCATATGGAGGATCAATCTTAAATCCCTTTGGAACTAATCCTGAATATCCGTTCTGTCAAATTTTCATTGCCAGACATGATGATTTTCCAAAATCATTATTATGGTATTTTTGGTGTCTTTGCCATCAATATCATATTCTTATGGAATTTCAATCACCTTTCTTTAATCAGCCATTAAATCCAAACCTTCAAGTTTTCCTGCAATGGTTTCGACCATTAACATATTGGTCTGGATTATTTTCAACTCAGTCTAAATATGTTATTTTCCATTTCCATAGACCTTGCAATTTGCAAAATAACCAAGTCCAATCCTGTCCAAGTGCAGTAATTTATAAAGAAATGGATCATACTATTTTAGACCTTGATGATGAGTATGAGGAAGCACAGAGATACATATTTCAGGAAAACAGATGCATTCCTCCTGAAATATGGCCTGGTCACTATGGATCATGGAACTACCACTCAAGTCATCCTCATTGGACTAGAATCAAACGAGCAAAGAAAGAGTATCAGGACAAAATGAATGACACCGTAATGCAAGATTCCCAAGACCCTTATCATAACACAGGATCATCACAGGATTTTCGATCATCCTCAACAGTTTCTTCCTACAAATTCAAAAATAGAACAGAATGGAAAAGCATCGAGAATAGAAGGAAGAATACACAGGCACATCAACATCACATTGAAATGCTTAACATTACAGATCCAGCTACCACACCATCAGATACCCCAGATGATGATTACCAGTGGGCCTGGAATGATGTTGATATGGAAGAATCCAAGTAGAAGAGTCGTTTGTTATTTACTTTTCCGAACGTAGAAAAGTCGTTTGTTATTTACTTTTCCGAAGAGTCGTTTGTTATTTACTTTTCCGAAGAGTCGTTTGTTATTTACTTTTCCGAAGAGTCGTTTGTTATTTACTTTTCCGAAGAGTCGTTTGTTGTTTACTTTTCTGAAGGGTCGTTTATCCTGAAGGGCCAAATTCTATTTCTATAAATAGAGGCCAGTTCTCATTGTAAAGGGATCATCGAGGAAAAGATCAATAAAATTCCAAGTTTGTTTCTATCCTTATGGAATTCTAAGTTTCTATTTTCACCAGGGAAGGCTGAGAGATCCTCATAGTTGCGTGGTTGTTTAGATGTCCATAGCATTGCTATAAGTTGTTCTTGTGATAAAAGTCCCTTGAACTTTTGAAAGCCCAAGAAAGAGAGGCTGTTGTGTTCGGGAACACCTTCAAAGAGCAAATTATGGTCCTGATATGGTATCTAAGCAGACACTCTGGTATTTGTACTTGAAATGAGAATGAGTGTGATAAAGTACACACTCGACTCAGCATTTTCAAAATATTCTATTATCAAAGCAATTAACACGTTTTCACACACTTGACACTCACTGAGTGATTCAAGTAGCAAGTACAAGCGATAAGTTAGGCATCTCCTGTGAGATTCTCTTGAAGGTCCTCTTGAGTGCCTGAGCAATTAATAATAATCTATCACTCATAACCCCAATTATCGAAGAAGATTGTACTCTAGTACAATCTAAGAAAATCTCATGAAAATGAGCCCTATTTACTCGTAAATCGAGGTTCAAAGGCGGGGTTTTAAAGCACAAGAGAAATCTAGTTTTCATCTCTAAATTCAAGTGTAAAACGATCATGTGATATCGAAGGGAAAAGGAGAATTCGAAAAACACCATTTCCTTAAGTTTCGAAAATTTCAGCTTTGATATGAGATTTTTGAAAAATCGTATCTCACTCTTTACAAGTCAAAAATTAGAAAACTTGGCACCGTTGGAAACTTCTTCCAAAGTACTAAAAGTTCCATGAATCCAAATAGAAGACATTCAAAATTTGGCTCAAAGTTACTATATTAGGCTATCAAGGCAGTTTCGGGGTTGATTTTTGGCCTACTTTGGAAATTCGATAAACTTCACATAATTTGAACTAGCCTCTTAAATTTGAAACTCAATTAGAGTTACAGTCAAAGTTTAAAACAAAACAAGCAGTACAAGAATTGGAGTTTTCAGCACCAAGATAAGGCGGCTCAAAGTTACTGAAATGTGAGACCGTTAGGCCAAATTCCAGATTTAATTCACGAAAGTTGGGACTTTGGTTGATCATCAAAACGGACTCAGAATGGCACCAAAATTAGCAGTATTATACTACCATATAAGGGCTATTCTTATGTCAAATTTCATAGAAAAATACGTATGGAAAGTCGGTTAACAAAATCACTAAAGTCACACAAATTTCCAAGACAAATCTGTCTTTGTATGCAAATTTTCCTTTTCTAAATATTCGGCCAATGAAAACATCTCAAATCTGGTTCATTTAGATAGACAATGTCTAAGAAACATCCAAGATGTGTTTGGTAGGTGATTAACATCAAGAATTTCGAAACAACAAGTCCCAATCAAGATTAAGGCATCAACTAGCCAAAAGAGGGTTTTCAATCCCTGAATCAGTTTCGAACTTCGGCCACAACTCACTCAATTCAACTTGAAATTGATCGTGATTGGTGGCGTTGAAAACTAGATTCATAAAGCTAAAATTTCTCAGAAGAAATCGTTTTCAAAATCTGTCCACAACTAGCTCATATTTGGGCATCAACTCGCTGCTTAAAATAGAGCTTCCAGTAAAATGAGAAACAGAACAGGAAACTTTACAAGGTTGGTACGTATCACTCAGGTGAAATCAGGATGTACATTTTAAACCGTTGGAAATCTGGGAATGTCTAGTTTCCACTGCCATAAACGACACTCAATTTCGTTGTCGGAACAAAATGTTATAGCTGTTTAAAAAACACTGCCAGTGCAATACGGGAAAAATTCCAGTTTTGAATGAACTTTCGAAATCACCACATTTGGCCAACCAAATCACGTAATTTTTTGTGGAAACCTTCCACACAACCCATACAACATATATACATCATAAAAAAGTCAATAGAACTTCAAAAAAAATTCTCTAAAGGTCACGGCATTCACAGGGGCAGAAATGGAAAAATTCTCCCCTTCACTTCCTTTGAACTTTCATCCATAATATCACTCATTTCTACTAATTTAAGCACTAATCCAACATTATTAACATCAAAACTCACAAAATCAGTCCATCAAGCCATAGTGGGAGTTCATAGAGCCCACTCACCGATTTTCCAACAATTTAAAGCTACCCATAAGAAATTATGAACTCATAACTGCTAAACAACTTCCATAAGTCAAGATTTGCAAGGTTGATTGTCACTTACTTTCTTAGATGATTAAGACAGAAATTTCGGTCCTCCTTACTCAAGAAAAACCGTGGATTTGAAGCTCTTTTTGTAGCTTGAGTTGCTCTCCAAGTAGATTGCAAAGTGTGGTTGAAGTTTGAGGTGATTTGGTGGAAATTTAGTAATGAAATGAAGAAGAACTTGAAGGAGAAATTTGGTTCTTTTCTTCTTGATATGCACGGCTGGAATGGAGCAAAAAGAGAGCGTTTTGGGCTCTAATGAAGCTTCCAAGAGAAGCTAAAATGTGTGGCTCTAATTAATTTAAAAGTCAACTCTTTCTCCCGCGCGTACGCGCGCGTTTTGTGCTCGATCCCTCTCGAGTTTGTTGCACTAGTGCACTAAACCTCTAATGCACTTACATTCATACTATTATTATTCACTCTTGATGGTATAAAATTAAAGCTCTAAAGTCCCTCAATTAATCGCGGGCGTAAAAACACTTACTTCCGATTTGTGCGTGATAAAGTGGAATTTTCAAGAAATTCTTATAACGATAGTATAACTATCTAATACTTGAACACTTAAACATAAAAATACCTATTTTAAGACTAATGTACAAGTCTCCAATTTTCCAGGCTCATTGTACTCTCAAATCGGTTATTGCTTCCAAACGCGCATTCACTATTCTCACTTAATGAGCTTCCAAAAATTAAATTTTGAAACAAATCACTTTAAAAATATAATTAAGTTATAGATCCATGTAATTAGGTCTAAAAAGGTTAGAAAATAATATTCGGGGCAATTGGCCAAATAAATAATTAAATGAGGTAGAATTAGGAGTTTAAAATAAACAATTTTTCCGAGTCCTCACAGACTCCCTAAGCATGCATTTAAACTCCGCCATCAATGCTAGGTTGTTCAATTTGGGGTCAAATTTGGATGTGTCACCTCCGTCCGACATGATGTATGTAACCTGCAAAAAAGGTTAGTAGAAAACAAATATATATTTGCCTCACTCACTTCCTCGCATGTTTACACTCAACTCTCATTTATGTCACTCAAAGAGCACTCTAATAATGTCACCAATGCTCTCAAAACCTCTTGATAGCTTACCTTGAAGAAGTTAGAGCTCCTCCCAGGCAAACAATCAACTTCCAATTTTTGGGCCACGAGAGTGTGGCAATCCTCAATGGAATAGAGAATGTACAATGGATGGAATATAGGAATGAACGACTCGAGGGACACAATGGAAAGACTCGAAAGGAAAAGAAAGGAATGGCTAAGACACGGACAATAATGAAGACACAGACACGACCAAAAAGGAAAAAAAAACTCTTTTTTTTTTAGTCGCAAGCTGCCTTTGCTTGCTTAGTGGATCTGAATGGCCTTCAAAAAGGAAGGGATGGGCGGTGGCTATCTACCTAAAATGTAGAGAAGGTGGCCGAAAAGAAAAGGAAAGAAAAGGCTAAGGAAACTCCTAAAATGTAGGAGAAGGTAATGGCTAAAATGTAGGAAGGAAATCCCTAAAAAGTAGGGCAAGGTGGTGGCTGGAATGTAGGCTAAAAAGTAGGAGAAATGTTGCTAAAGTGTAGGAAGGCAATCTCTAAAAAGTAGGAAGAGTGATTCCTAAAGTGTAGGGATGTGTCTTGATTGGAAATCAAACAACTTTGGAAAACCAAACAAAATTAGGAAACCAATCAAAGGTAGGAATCTAATCAAGAACTTCGGAAACCAATCGCAATTAGGAAACACAAGTGAGGATCACGGCTGGACTTGACACTTATTAAAGGCCAATGCACGTGAACTTAATGCACAAGAGAAGTTCAGTTTCGGCTTCCTTAGGCGCAAAACACACAAGGCAGATTCGGTGTTGGCTCAAGAACAAGAACTAAGAGATGGACTGTGACGACCCCACCGTACCCAGAGGCGTACCAAAGGGCTTAGCGGATCGCCTGCCTAGCTCGCGCCAGGACTCGAATCCAAAAACCATAAAATAAATTTCACGCAAAAAGAAAGTTCTATATAAACTATTACATCTTCAAAAATTAGATAAACTATTACATCAAGCCATACATATCACTAGTACCAGAAAGTAAAGCCTAGAGAAGCTACTAACTATAACCACCACAACAAATATATACATCTTACTAGTTAACTTATAACAAGTACTAGGGTAAAATCAATTATTCTATAAACCAAAAGTCTATACACTTTTTCGAGCTTTCCCCGCGTCGGCCCCTGCTAAGGAAAACAAATGGAATGGGGTAAGCTATATACTTAGTGTGACGCCCCCACTTCTCCCAAGGGCGAACCCAAGGGTATCTGCGGGACGCCTGCCCAGCTCTTGCCAGGACTCGAGACAATTCCAATTCAAACCTAATCTAATACTAACGATGAAAGTCGGAATAAAGGTACGAAGTCATTTCCATACATAAATATCCAGTCTTACATCACAATTTCAAATTTACAATCACTTTCCCCAAAAAATACAACATCCAAAAGTGTCTAGTCGATTACAATCAAAACACTAATACAAAAGTGCCTCAAGTCGGCATTTCCTTAACTCCTTCCAATCGGGTTCCTGTTAAGGAAAACAAACTAATGGGATGAGCCAATACTCAGTGAGGCCAAGAAACACACATGCAAACACGTAATCCAAGTAGCCACAAATTACATAGTAAGTAAAGCTATAAAGTTCGAATAATTCACCTTTCGAATAAGAAAAATAAACAGAAACAATTCAAGGATACTGTAGCTCTCAGGAGCTAAATTCCACGTAGTCGAGTCAAAATCTTGATCACATCTCATGTTGACACTCTGTCAACCACATAAGTATCAAATCCGTAGATACATTACTTTTCTTCGAATCCCGTCACCGTTACAGCCCCTTACCAGGCCCGCTCATCAAGGTTCTGATAATACTCGAGTATATCATGGCAGTACTACGCGAGTATGCCGAGCAAGATCTCTCCAATAGATCATGCTTTACGAATATCTCATGGTTTGCTAAGCTTATCGACCAAGCCCATGCTGGCTCGATTCGCAAAGTTAGCCAACGAGTTTGGGCGTCCCACGAATACGAATATGAATACGAATATAAGTCGATGAGCAACGCTCAAATCGATGATTCCAAATAAGAATCACAAATAAATTACATATACGAATCACAAATACGAATCACATCCACATTACTATGTACAAGTTGGATATGAATTCACATAGCAAAATACGAATATAATTTCATTCGAAAGAGAACGAGTGCGGTAAAGTACACACTCGTCTCAAAATTTCAAATTCACATAATGGATATGAAACAATTTACCACTTAGCAACAAATTCATGTACTTGACACTCACCAATTGAACTAAGGGAGTAAGTGCGTAAACAAGCCTTTAGGTGTTTCCCTCAAGATCCTCTTGAAAGTCTCCTTGAGCATCTGAGCAAACAGTAATTGACTATCACACGCCGTTATTTATAAACCCTCTTGTTACAGGAAAGATTGTACTCTTGTACAATATTAAGAAAATGTTGTAAAAGAGAGCCTTAATTACTCGTAAATCGAGACTCCAAAGTGGGGTTTTAAAAACACAAGAAAAATCCAATTTTTATCTTTGAAATTGTTGGATGGAAACAAGTAAGTATAAGTCATTTTTCAAACGAACGATCGAAGATGGACTACAAAAGCGACATCACAATCCGGCCAAGAATTTTTGAATTTAGGGGCATTCTTTGAAAAATCATAACTTACTCCCTGAAAGTCCAAAATTGGAAAATTCAGTACCGTTGGAAACTACTTCCAAAGTACTAAAAGTTCCTAGAAAACACTTTTCCATGATTCCAATTGGAAGACATTCAAATTTTGGGTTCAAGATGTTGTCTTGGAGTACCAAGACAGTTTTGGGGTTGATTTTTGGCAAAGTTTGGAAATTCGGCAAAATTCACACAATGTGAACAAGCCTCTAAAATTTGGAACTCAATTAGAGTTACAATCAAAGTTTAAAACAAAACAAGCGGAACAAGAATTAAAGTTTTGAGCACAAAGATATGGCGGCTCAAAGTTACCCAAAAGTTGGGACGGTTAGACCATTTTCCAGGTTTAAAACATAGACTTTGAATCTTTGGTTGAGCATCGAAATGGACTCAGAATGGCACCAAATTTGGTATGATTACACTATCATATAAGGGCTATTTCTCTGTCAAATTTCATACAAAAATTCATTCAGAAAGTTGGTTAACAAAACCATTAAAGTTTCGCAATTCGCTAAGGCAAATCTGCCTTGCACTTTCGTTTTTGTGAAGACTCACAAAATTTATCTATTTTAAACACCTAATTCTAGCTCATTTAATTATTTATTTGGCCAATTACCCCGAATATTATTTTCTAACCTTTTTAGACCTAATTTTATGGATCTATAGCTTAGTTATATTTTTAAAATAACTTGTTTCAAAATTTAATTTTTGAAAGCTCGTTAAGTGAAAATAGTGAATACACGATTGGAGTCAATAATCGATTCGAGAATACAATAAACTTGAAAAATTGGAGACTCATACATTAGCCTTAAAATAGAAATTTTTTATGTTTAATTGTCCAAGTGTTAGTTAGTTATACTATCGCTATAAGAATTTCTTGAAAATTCCACTTTATCGCGCACAAATCGAAAGTACGCCTTTTTACGCGCGTGATTAATTGAGGGACTTAAGACCATTATTTTTAGGCCATTGAGAGTGAATAATAATAGTCTGAAAATAAGTGCATTAGAGGTGTAGTGCACAAGTGAAACAAACTCGAGAGGAATCGAGCACGAAACGCGCGCGTGCGCGCGCGGGGAGAGGGTTGACTTTTGAAACGAATCGTAGCCACACATTAAAGCTTCTCTTGGAAGCTTCATTTCAGACCAAAACCTCTCTCTCTCTTGCTCTCTTCTGGCCGGCCACCTTCAAGAAGAAAACAACCAAGTTCTTCAACTTTTCCTTCATCAAATCTTCACCATTTCATCTCAAATTTCACCTACACTTAGCTAACCACTTGGAGACCACCTCAAGCTAGGAAGAGAGCTTGCTTTCCACGGTTTTGTTGAGCTTCAAGAGGCCAAAAATTTCTGCTTTGTTCATCAAGAGAGGCAAACCACGATCAACTACAAGAATCTTAGTTTATGAAGACTATCTTGCACTTATAAGCTTATATAATCATGTGGGTAGCTTTATTTATGTTGGAAAGTTGGTGTGTGGGCTCTATGAACTCCCACTACTGCTTGACGGACTGATTTGTTGTGTTTTGATGTTATTAATGTTGGATTAGTGTTTAATCTAGTGGAAATAGGTTGTATTGATGAAGGAAAACTCAAAGGAAGTGATGAGGGAATTTTTCCATTTCTGCCCCTGTACATGCCGTGGCCCTTAGAGCAATTTTTTTGTGGTTCTAATGACTTGTTTATAATGTATACATGTTGTGTGGGTTGTGTAAAAAGTTTCATCAAAAAATTTCGGGATTTGGATGGGTAGATATCGAGTTTTCAAAAGTCTAGTAAAACTGGAATTTTCCCGAAATTGCTCTGGCAGTGTTTTTCAAACGGCTATAACTTTTTGCTCCGATGTCAAAATCGAGTGCTGTTTGTGGTACTGGAAACTAGACATTCCAACTTTCCAATGGTATAAAATACACATTCTGATTTCACCTAAGTAGTCCATACCAATCATTTGAACATGACTGTCCTGTTTGACGTCTACACTGGGAGCTCTGTTTTGAGCAGCGAATTGATGCTCAAATATGAGCTAGCTGTGGACAGATTTTGAAAACGATTTCTTCTAAGAAATTTAGCTTTATAAATCTAGTTTTCAACACCACTAACCATACTCGATTCTAAGTTGAATTGAGTGAGTTGTGGCCGAAATCCGAAACTGACTCAATGATTTGAAACCCTCTTTTTGGCTAGTAAATGTCTAAATCTTGATTGTGACTTGTTGTTTCAAAATTCTTGGTGTTAATCACCTGCCAAATGCATCTTGGATGTTTCATAGACATTACCTACACAAAGGGACCGTGTTTGAGACATTTTTGTTGGCCAAACGTTTTGAAAACGGAAAACTCATGTACAAGGCAGATTTGCCTCGGAAATTTGGAAACTTTGGTGATTTGGTTAACCAAGTTTCCGTGCGTATTTTTCCATAAAAATTGATAGAGGAATAGCTCTCATATGGTAGTATAATACTGCCAAATTGAGTGCCATTTCAAGTTCATTTCGATGCTCAAACAAAGTCCCAAAGTTTGTAAATTGAACCTGGAAATTTGCCTAACCGTCTCAATTTTTCAGCAACTTTGAGCCACTATATCTTGGTACTCAAAACTCCGATTCTTGTTCCTCTTGTTCTGTTTTAAACTTTGATTGAAACTCTAATTGATTTTCAAATCTGAGAGGCTAGTTCAAATTCTGTGAATTTTACCGAATTTCTAAAATTGGCGAAAAACCAACCTCAAAACTATCTCGCAAGCCTAAAACAGTAATTTTGAGCCAATTTTTGAATGCCTTACGTTGGGAATCATGGGAAAGTGTATTCTAGGAACTTTTAGTAATTTGGAAGAAGTTTCCAACGGTACTAAGTTTTCCAATTTTGGACTTATAATGAATGAGATACGATTTTTCAAAGATTTCGTATCAAAACTGAAAATTTTGAAACTTAAGGAAATGGAGTTTTTCGAATTCTCCTTTTCCCCTCGATATCACTTGAACATTTTATACTTGATTTCGAAGATAAAAACTCGATTTCTCTTGTGCTTTAAAAACCCTACTTTTGAGCCTTGATTCGCGAGTAATTTAGGCTCGCTTTCGTGAAATTTTCTTAGATTGTACAAGTGTACAATCATTCATGATAATTGGGGTTTATACATGATAGTTCACTGTTAATTGTTCAGGCTCGCACGAGGGCCTTCAAGAAGATCCCACGGTGAACGCCTGAACTTCAAGTGGCATTTCTTCCTTGTTTACTTGGTGAGTGTCAAGTGCATGATTACTTGAACTCCTGAATACTTGATACATGCTTAATTGCTATAATTGATTGGAGATTTTGAAAATGGAGGCGAGTGTGTACTTTACTGCATTCATTCTTATTTGAAAAGAATGACTCATGATTGACATGAAACGAATGAATTATTAATGACTTGATTATTAATGACTTGATTGAATGGAATGAAATGATTAAATGCTTGAATCAAATGGAATGATTAAAAGCTTGAATCAAATGAAATTGTGTGCTATGGCTGCATACGTCATTGGAGTGAATCTCCTCGACTCTCAAATGTACATGGGGGACGCCCAAACTCATAGGCCGACCTTGGGACTCGAGCCGGCATGGGCTTGGTCTGGAACCTCGGCGAGCCATGAGAATAACATGATAAGTTTGATCTATTGAAGAGATCTTGCTTGGCCTACTCGTGCAGTAGCGCCTTTATCGTCGTTCAGGCCCGGTGGGGGGTTTGTAAGGTAGACGGACATGAGAAGTAAGTGGAGTTCTACGGATTGGAAATATCGACCCAGTTGACGAAGAGTCATCACGGGAAGAGATACGAATGAAGTTTGCAAAGCAAGTGGAAATTAGCTCCTGAGAGCTACAATATCCTTGAATTGTTTCTGTTTACTTTTCTCGCTCGAATTATTATTTATTGCAATATTATTGCTCTACTTGTTAAATTGGGATTGTTACTTGAACAACGTGCCTACATATGCGTTCTTGACCTCACGAGCGTTTTGCTCACCCTGTAGTTTTGTTTTCCTTAACAGGAAAGGGTCGGAAGTGAACCTCGGAGATACCCCTTTTGAATGAACTTTTATATTAGAGTTTTCAATGTACTTGGCTAGACTCTGGATTATTACATATTTTGGGGATTTGATGTAACTTTTGGATCCGATGTAAGGATTGGATAATTGTTATATATTGTTAAGTTTGAAAGTTTTTCGCACTTTCTTACTTATACCATCGTGATGGCTGGTATTTCATTAAGTTTGAACGGCATTTGTCTTGAGTCCTGGCAAGAGCTGGGCAGGCGTCTCGCAGATACCCTTTCGTTCGCCTTAGGGAGAAGTGGGGGTGTCACAGTTGGTATCAGACCGCTGGGTTAGAGATCTATTTGGGAGTTATACTAGAAACCTTACCCTGAAGACTTGAGATAGAATGACTAAGTCATACTTCAAGTGATACTTGGGCAAGTTAGTGACTAAGTTAGGCATGCTGTAAGTGACATCCATGCGAGTTAGTGATTAAGTTTCTAACCCGAAAAGTATAATTGTTCTGCAGGGATGGAAAATGGAGATGGGACCCCCGCGGCGAATGGGAATGGCCATGCTAATGGTCATGTAGAGCCTCCTAGGCGTATTTACTACCGAGCTCTAGGTGGAGGAGCTCGTGTACGCTACTCGCCTGCTAATAGGTATCCTCGATGTCCGTGTAGGTTGACCTTTGCTTACCCGAACCACCTAGTACTTGCCTTGGACGACGAGCGTCGTCAGTTGGTGAACCTTAACCAGGATTTACAGGCAGAGGTAGATGAGCTGAGACAGATGGCTAGTGCTCAGGGCGAGAGGATCGCTGAGCTTGAGGAGGTAGTAGAGGGCAAGGTGGCTACAGCTGCAGTTGTTCGTGAGGAGCTTCAGAGTACTAGGGTTCGACTTACTAGATTAGGAGAGGAGGTCCGTGATCGAGCTTCCGGGATTCTGGCTGATGCTACTAGGCTGGTAGATGAGGTGATGGATGTAGTCCAGAGAGCCCCGATCAGGAGAAGGATCCTGAGGAGGAGATCCCCCCTAGTAGTCCTGCTGTGGACTAGGCCCCTCTAGTGATTGACCCTCTTTTGACCCTTTTGACTGGTACAGTTACGATTAGTTGGGGTGACGCGAGTGCTGAGGCCATTGTATTTTGCATGACTGTGTAGCCTTCTTTTGAGGCGCTTGCTTTTACTTTAGTCTTCTGTGACTAAAGTACTCTTGTGGCACCTGTGTGCTATATTTTTGTGATTTTCCCATGACTTGCTAATTGTATGGATTTTGACATGCTAATGAATGTAAATCATTGTATTTTCAATGTTTTCTTTAATGGTTCTTGTTTTCGACTTTTCTTGCATAATTGATTTATTTCTTGCACTAGGCACGTCTAGAATAATTGAAGGACTAAGATGTGGTCGAGGCCGTGGGTGAGGGACTAGACAGGTGTGACAGCCCCACCTCATCCTAAGGCGAACCAAAGGGTTCGGCAGACTGCCTGCCCAGCTCTCGCCAGGACTACGGAGTCGATTCACACAAACCCAACATAGTACGCGCGATAGGACCCAAAGAAATGAACAATCGGAAACTACTAAGGTGAGAACATGCCTACCAAACCATAAAATCATAGTCTCAACGGAATACATTTAATAGACAAGGTTAAACACTTATACATTTATTTACATTGAAGTCTTGAACAAATTAACATACAGTGCAATCCGAGGTACTTATACTACACAATAATACAATTAGGGCTTCGTTTTCAAAAGAGTTTAACAACATGACATATATACTAGCTTGACCCTTTTCTTCCAAAACCGTGATTTCCAAGTTTGTCCCCTGTAAGGAAAACAAAGGCAACAGAAAGGGGTGAGTTTACGCTCAATGAGGTACCAAACATATAGGGGTAAAATCATGGCCTTTCACGTTTAATCAATCAGATACATATACCAGATATAAAAGAAAGCATTTAGACACAGTGATTCAAAGGGAAAGGATACAAGTGGCTCTCAGGAGCCAGATTTCCATTTGCAGTACTTGATCCGAACCCGTTGACTCTCCGTCAACGTAAATAGAACCAACATATCCGTAGACCCCACTTTACACCAATTTCTGTCCACCAAACATAACCCTATCGGGCCCGAACTCCATTCAGGAACAGTAATGGTAATACTCGAGTATACCGGAATCAAGAGTCTCAATACCCAAAGATTCCCAAAACAGACTACCGTGGTTCGTTATCTAATCGACCAGGCCCTTGCCGGCCCGAGTTGAGTAACTAGCCACAGGTGTTGAGCTCAGAGGTCACAGAAAGGTCGTTGGATACCAGCCTCCAAACGACGTCCGAACAGATTCAGATACAGATAACAGATTATACATAGTAAATAGGCATATGGACAGACAAGAGAATGAGTGTGATAAAGTACACTCTCGTCTCAAACAGAATAAACAGATAGTGCAGTCATTTAAATCGCAGATTGCAGGGGCAGAAACCAAGTTAAACAGCAAATGAGGAGAGTGGTACACTCACCGGTTTAAGTACAGATACTTCAAAAGTTTTCACTTCAAACTGGCTTTAATAGCCAAGAAACCCTAAAATCATCAAAGTAAAACAATTGAAGGTTTCCCATCCAAAATCGAGTAAACGGAATGCATAAGTGAGGCTCGACTACAAGTCGTACGCCTTTCCAGGTTAAGTACTAGTACAAAAGAATAAAATATGACTTTTGAGCAAAAAGATAACAATTGGTCCTAGGGTTACAAACAACCCCCAAAACCCTTCATTTGTACTAAGATCAACTCAATTGAAGGAATCACGTAGCTCTAGAATTTTGGGCAGCATGCCCTCTGTATTTACCTATTTTTCCAGCCACTTATGGTTCATTATTTTCCTCAATCAATCCCAAAGTCATACGCAATATAAATTCATCACAACAGCCGTTCAATAGGCTCAAAGTCATTCGAGTACAAGATTTAGCTAGGAAAATGACCGGAAATGAGCTTTAAGTTAAGGAACCAAAAAGGCAGATTCACCGCTACTTAGCGTATCGGACATAACCGAAATTATGCTTATTGGATTGAAGTACAACTTATACCGTTTCGAAGCTAAGACAGAGGGCTATATCTTTGATGAAGACTACTTAGTCCAGTTCTGTGACGGCCCCACCTCCCCCTAAGGCGAACCAGAGGGTTCGGCGGGCCGCCTGCCTAGCTCTCGCCGGGACTCAGTCGTTCACTACAGTCCTCAATTAAATACAAGATACAATCTCAAATATAAATCAAATATTCCCACATTTACATATCGAAAGCGAAGCGTCCACGCTTCCGCTGCGCCACTCTGATCCATGATCCCAATTATTATACAGGAGGAAGTCCAAAACTAGCCTATTACACATCCAAGCAATTCTAAACGTTCAATACAATCCCAATATGAATGATTACACAAAAGGAAATCCAAATTCAGTCCATACATGAGATAATCCATGAATAAACACTACAAGCCCTTCCTTCACCTTGAGCCCTGTGGAGGGGAATAAAACATTTTGGGGTGAGCTAGAAGCTCAGCGAGTAACCAGTAAAATCAGTAATCAAATCTGTTTAACAATGGTTCATTTCAATGATGTCGTAAATCAAATGATAAGTCTAGAAACAATTACAACGTTTACAAAACATTAAATATGGAGTATCAATAATTCAAAAAACATGTACAATGGAAAGCGATAGTAACATTCATGAAAAGGATACGTTCGTTCTCCTGTCATTTCATTGCATTTTTTGGTTTCATTCGTGCATTCATTCACCCCGTCCCTGGCTTTTGGCCAGGCTCCACCAACCTACAAGGTAATACTCGAGTATACCGAAACGTTCACCCAAGTCCCTAATCGTCCGACCGAGTCCGCTTCTGGCTCGAGACGACCGGTGACAAGGGGCAATGGCCAGTTCAGCCCAAAAGGGCTTACATTCATGCGCAAGTAACATTGCAATCGTTCAATCATTCAAATTCCACAATCATTTGGGCTAAGTGCGATAAAGTACACACTTGCCTCGAAAACTCGTTTTAACAATCAGTGAAAGCACTTAACACATTATCAATCAATAATAACAAGCCAATAAGTCAAAGAAATATAACAAACAAGGAACACTCTCATACAAGCACGCATGATATGCAAGAAAACGGTTCAAAAGTAAATAACGCAAGAAAACAGTTCAAAAGTAACTTTGGAAACAGTTTAGAAGTAAATAATGCAAGAAAACAGTTCAAAAGTAAATAATGCAGGAACGGTTCATAAATAACTTTCGAAATAGTTTGAGGTCACTCACCTCCACGGCTTCGAAACTATCCATCATATAGCATTACTTCACTCAAGTCCAAGCCCTAAAGCACAAACGCAAAGCAATCAAGCCCATTCAAAATTCGGACAGCATTTCCCCTACATTTCCTTATTTTCCAACCTACAAATATTCACCAAATCCGTAACCGTCAACTACAATTGTACATACAATTCACAAACCATAAAACATATCTATTTAGGCCACAAAATCCTTCAATCAAAGCCAATTAGAAGCTTAAAGCCAACCATTAGAAAATCCCCCAAATGAAACCCTAGAAACCGGAATTTCCGCACAAACCAGAATTTTTCCGCAAACGATCACAATTAATGCATCAAGGGTCTATTTAACACCATTTCCAACCATCAATCCAACACAAATCATGACCTTCATATAAATTCAGAAAAATACCCAATAAATCAGAAATTGGACCAACTTAACTTAAACCCATGAAATCATCCACAATATAACATATATAATCACTCCAAAGCACTATTATACCATTAGTAAACCAAAATAGCAACTTTCTTAGCAACTCACCTCAAGTTCAAGAAAGATAACACCTTAGAGCTTCCCCTCCAAAAGCAATCCATCAAAAGCTTTAAACCACCTTAGAGAGCACTTGTGTGAAATATTTCCCAAAACCATCGGTGAAATCACAAGATTTTGGTAGAAATTAAAACTAGAAAATTGAAGAGTTTCTTCTTCTCTCAAGAGCTCGGTTGAGCAGGGAACAAAATGAGATATTTTGGGGTGCAAAACAGTTAAAAAGGAAGAGAAATCAGCTGGTCAAAAGTTGTTGGCCGACATGCCACGTCAGAATCCGGCCGGATTCTTGGCCGGATTGAAGGCAGTGGCTAAGTCGAATTTTTTTTTCAAAATGTTCAAACAATCCGGCCAGCAATCCGGCCAAGAACTGGCCGGATTTGCGGCCGGATTTGGCCCTTGCCTTTTTTTCAAAACTTTTCTTTTCTTTTCCAAGTTCAAACGTTGCGCTCCTCCGCTCGCCTAACAAAGATATATATCAAATGCAAACCCTCCTTCATACGGGGCGTCTGTAACGCCCCGAGGCAGAAGAAAAGGAAAAAATTTCTGGTGAATAGTGTTTTGTGGGGAATCCGGCCAGAAGCCGTGCAAATTCCTTATATTTTTCTTAAAATTCCCTTTTCTCTGACAAATACTACTTTATAATGGCCCTACTACTTAATCACCCCACAATAAGTGCCAATGAACCTAGAAAGTAGGGTTTCACGCTTCGGTTTAAAGTTTAGAGCAAAATTAGGGTTTTCGCGATTTTTCGCTGGATGAATTTTCGGTACAGAGTAAGGATTAAATTTGGAGAGTAAAAGTGACTTTTAAGTGAGAAATAATATGTGATTAGTAGCAATGATATAAGGTTAGTGAATGGGAAGTAAAAACCCTAGTACGTGAGTTTTTAAGAAAAACGGCGCGAACCGGCGGGTCCCGCACACTACCGATTGAACGCACCACTTGACCACCATTTTTCTTACCAAACAAGCTTATTGACTTTGAGCAAAATATCTTCTTAAATTACAGCTAAGGCTGACCGAAATTGGTGGCTAAAATGACAAGAAAAAGAAAGAGAAAAATGAAAGGTGGTGGTGGCGACACTTGCCACCCTAGAGTTTCTTGGCCAAGTGATCAACTAGCCTTCTTAAACCAATTTTCTGCACTTTCCTCTTCATTTTTCCAGCAGCTGGTCGACCAAGAGAGAGAGAGAAAGTGAGAGCAAGAAAACAATTCCATCTTCTTGATTTGCTTCAACTAAGTGAGGAATTCCAATTCCAAACCGATTAAAGGGTAGGTTGTGAGTTGGGAAGCTTGAGGAACCAAGAAATTTCAAAAGGAGTGAACTATCACTCATCCAAGCCTTGCTTTTGAGGTATAAACATCTGATCATGATCCTTGTTGCTTTAAATCTTGCTTTAAGATGTTTTTTTAGCTTAAGTTTTGGCTTGATTTCATGATTATGCAAGTGGGTGTGATGAATATGGGATGAATAAGCAAGTTAGGGTTTCATAGTTTTCTGCCTAAACTTGCTGTATGATTGCACATGTTGTAAATAAGGTTATAAAAGGGGCTTTGGTAGTGATTAGAACAAGAAAATTGAGAAAGTTACAATAAATACCAAAAATTCCAGAATCTGGAAAATTTGCCCCATCATTCTGTCCGGTTTTGTAGCCCTATGTTAGAGGCCGAATTGGCCTTAGGTCAAAGAATGAAAGTTGTAGATAATGGTATTTTATAGTCGCCTACAAAATTTCAGCTCAATCGGAGTAACGTAGGTCGTGAAAAGTCCAAAATACCCTTACTATTTTAAGTTTTTCCCCAGCAGTCCGTTTCGTCAGTTTGTCCAGTTTATCACGTTTTTTCACTAGGATCCGTACTGATTTAGCTTTTTACCAAAACATGAAAGTTGTAGTATTCGGACTTAGCTTTTAAATTCCTCTAAGAACACCTGAATCGGACTTTTATAACCTGAGATATGACCATTACAGTGCAATGTGGTTAAATAGCCGACGAGTTAGATTTTGGTTCTGTAATTTGAGGATTTGACTAAGTTGTATTAGAAACTGGACTAGGTGACCTTCATGAACATTGTAGCCCTGTGTCTTAGCTTCGAAACGGCATAGGTTGCGCCTTAATCCGATAAGCGTAGCCTCGGATATGTTATTTCCGTATTCACACGTCAAATCTGTCTTTTGCTAGATTGAATTTCTGCACTTGTTATTATTGTGATTCTTATTCTTATGATATTATGAGCCTATGGAACGGCTTTTGACCTAAATTATGATATGCATGACTTTGGGTTGTGGCTGAGGAAAAATAATGAAGCCTAAATGGCTGGAAAATTAGGTAAACACAAAGGGCATGCTGCCCGAATTTACGCTCGAGGACTAGAAAACTATACTTGTAACTTGTGTAAAGGTTAAGTGATTATCACTTAAACTAGCGAGCACCTTTACTACTTTGTTATCGAGGGTTATACGTTAAAAACCTAAACGAACTTGTACCCTTGAGGAAAAGATATAATGGCCAATGTAAACTTGTATTTCTTTGTACTTTCAACTCAAGTGTTGTTTTCCAAGTATATATACTACAAAAACCTTACGATTTGAAAAGCGAGCAAGTGTTTCACGAATGTCTTTCAAATGAATTTCAATTGGTTGATTCTTAATGAACGGAACGTTTAAGTTTCGAATCTTACTCGTGTTTCAAAGTTCTCAAATTGGATTTCTATCGCAGATCTGGACTTCAAACCTGGAGTATAGTTGAACGTGAATACTTGAAGCACTATAATTGGAGTGAGTGATCCCTCGACTGTTCCCAAAGTTACTTTTGAACTAATTCTTGTATTTATTACTCCATTGCATATCATTTGGGTTCGGGTGTGTGCCATGACATAATTTGGCTCCAATGAGTTCCTGGAAAGTCTTGTGCTTAGAACCAATGTCTCCACTATTGTTTACATATTCTTTGGAGCCCGATGGCTCCTTACTTCTGTTTCACGGTTACCTGATCTAAACGAGCATTGGATATTTAAGTACAAGAACTTCACTGGCTCACATGAGCAATAAATGAACATTTGATTACTGCATCATGACATCATATCAATGCTTTATTGTGAAATATACTTGGCTGTTGATTTTACTGGTCACTCGCTGAGCTTCTAGCTCACCCCCTACTATCTTCTTCTCCCCACAGGGATCGAAGTAAAGGAAGAACTTGTTTTTGGATCTTTGTGTGGCTGGATGGCGTACATCTTGTATAGTTTAGTTTTGGTTTTGGTTTATGTACTTTTGGGCTTGTATAAATATTTGGAATTGAATCGGATGTAAATCTACATTTTACGCTTAGAACTAGTTTCCGCTTCGCTTATGATATGTAATTTTGGAGAATTGGATGTATTATTTGAGTTGTACCTTGTAATTTACTTGAGGAATGTAGTAAGTGAATGAGTCCCGGCGAGAGCTGGGTAGGCGGTCCGCTAAACACTTTGGTTCGCCTTAGGGGGAGGTGGGGTCGTTACAGCGTCACAATCTCCCCTCCTTAAAAGAATGTCGTCCTCGACATTCCACTTGTACTAATCAATGCAAGACATTCCGCAAGAATCACTTAAACATGCCAAACAATCACTAAGGTTACTCTAATGCCACCTGTCCGATTTCTCATTCTTATGTACCCACCGTCCGGCATCCTAAACTTTAAGCCTAGGACACACTACAGAGATCTGAAGCCTAAGCTCTGATACCACTTGTGACGGCCCCACCTCCCCCTAAGGCGAACCAGAGGGTTCGGCGGGCCGCCTGCCCAGCTCTCGCCGGGACTCAGTCGTTCACTACAGTCCTCAATTAAATACAAGATACAATCTCAAATATAAATCAAATATTCCCACATTTACATATCAAAAGCGAAGCGTCCACGCTTCCACTGCGCCACTCTGATCCATGATCCCAATTATTATACAGGAGGAAGTCCAAAACTAACCTATTACACATCCAAGCAATTCTAAACGTTCAATACAATCCCAATATGAATGATTACACAAAAGGAAATCCAAATTCAGTCCATACATGAGATAATCCATGAATAAACACTACAAGCCCTTCCTTCGCCTTGAGCCCTGTGGAGGGGAATAAAACATTTTGGGGTGAGCTAGAAGCTCAGCGAGTAACCAGTAAAATCAGTAATCAAATCTGTTTAACAATGGTTCATTTCAATGATGTCGTAAATCAAATGATAAGTCTAGAAACAATTACAACGTTTACAAAACATTAAATATGGAGTATCAATAATTCAAGAAACATGTACAATGCAAAGCGATAGTACCATTCATCAAAAGGATACGTTCGTTCTCCTGTCATTTCATTGCATTTTTTGGTTTCATTCGTGCATTTATTCACCCCGTTCCTGGCTTTTGGCCAGGCTCCACCAACCTACAAGGTAATACTCGAGTATACCGAAACGTTCACCCAAGTCCCTAATCGCCCGACCGAGTCCGCTTCTGGCTCGAGACGACCGGTAACAAGGGGCAATGGCCAGTTCAGCCCAAAAGGGCTTACATTCATGCGCAAGTAACATTGCAATCGTTCAATCATTCAAATTCCACAATCATTTGGGCTAAGTGCGATAAAGTACACACTTGCCTCGAAAACTCGTTTTAACAATCAGTGAAAGCACTTAACACATTATCAATCAATAATAACAAGCCAATAAGTCAAAGAAATATAACAAACAAGGAACACTCTCATACAAGCACGCATGATATGCAAGAAAACGGTTCAAAAGTAAATAACGCAAGAAAACAGTTCAAAAGTAGCTTTGGAAACAGTTTAGAAGTAAATAATGCAAGAAAACAGTTCAAAAGAAATAATGCAGGAACGGTTCATAAATAACTTTCGAAATAGTTTGAGGTCACTCACCTCCACGGCTTCGAAACTATCCATCATATAGCATTACTTCACTCAAGTCCAAGCCCTAAAGCACAAACGCAAAGCAATCAAGCCCATTCAAAATTCGGACAGCATTTCCCCTACATTTCCTTATTTTCCAACCTACAAATATTCACCAAATCCGTAACCGTCAACTACAATTGTACATACAATTCACAAACCATAAAACATATCTATTTAGGCCACAAAATCCTTCAATCAAAGCCAATTAGAAGCTTAAAGCCAACCATTAGAAAATCCCCCAATTGAAACCCTAGAAACCGGAATTTCCGCACAAACCAGAATTTTTCCGCAAGCGATCACAATTAATGCATCAAGGGTCTATTTAACACCATTTCCAACCATCAATCCAACACAAATCATGACCTTCATATAAATTCAGAAAAATACCCAATAAATCAGAAATTGGACCAACTTAACTTAAACCCATGAAATCATCCACAATATAACATATATAATCACTACAAAGCACTATTATACCATTAGTAAATGTGAGAACCCGTATTTTTCCCTAATAATTTTCCTAGGGTTATTTCCTTTAATTGCATGTTTTCTGCATTTTCTGGCTTAGGAAAATTTTCTTGGTGGATTTTATGAGTAATTATAGTTTTTAGATGATTTTTCTAGCATTGGGTAGTTTTTGAAAAATTACGGATGGATTATGGACGTGGGCCCCACTAGTGTGAGAAGTTCGGAAAAATTCGGCCAATAAGGGTAAGTTTTGGATACTGTGTAACATTTATCGGGTGTTAGGAGATAAGTAGAGAATGAGATGTGATTGATGTGAGAGGAAACAAAAGGATAGAAATGCATTTAATGGGGTGACAAGTGTCACATTGCCATTGGAGGAAGCTTAAGACAACTATTCATTGTTTTGACCTTTCTTACCCTTGGATTAAATATCTCAAAATTGACTCAAAATTCACCATTTCTTTCTCTATGTTGGCCGACTCTCTTAAGCTCAAGAAGGAAGAAAACTTCTCCAATTTTCAAGCTTCCAACTAGCTCAAATCTTCCAAAAACAATTGCCTAAACTAGTTTCTACTCCATAAAATCCTTCCATTAGGTGCTAGTAAGTTGTTTGGTGAAGTTTCTAAGTAAGCTAAGGTGGTCTACAACTCCTCTTCTCTTGTTTACTTGGTAAGTGGTGCTTACACTTCCTCCTACACTTAATGATGTTTAATTTGTGCCTAGTGGTGGCTACAGTGTTGACATTTGTGATTTATTTCTTGTTTTTGGATGATATGGTGAAGTTTTTATTTTATTGAGGAATTTTCTGGTTTAATGTGATCATGATGTTGTGGTTATTTATGATGGTTGGTAATGAGGGGTTATGACTTTAGTGGATGTAAATGTTAGGAAATTGCAACCAATTTTGGGTTTGGAAGGAATTTGAGGAAGTCAGGGTTTCATAACCCCCTTTCTGTCCGATTTTGGATCATATGGTTAGAGGCCGAATTGGCCTTTTCTTAAAACATAAAAGTTGTAGGTATTGATGTGTTTGAGGTGCCTGTAAAATTTCATGGCAATTGAAGTAGTGTAGAATGAGATATGTCGATTTTACTGTTGCTGTTCTGGGTTGATCAGAAAGTGCGAACTGCGCTTGTAATCGTCTGTTTTGACTGGAATGTCTTTGGATTTGGATTTTGGTGTCTTCTGATGAAATGTAGCTGGATGTCTTAGCTACCGTATGCCTTTAGAATCAATGCATTTGGACCTGTATAGACTGAGTTGGACTAATTACAGCATTGTGTGATTTGCAAACCTGCAATTACGGTTCTGGTTTGGGTATTCTGCATATTTGACCTAGTTGTGCTAGGATTTGGACTGAGTGGCCTTCTACATTGTTGTAGCTCTGTCTTTTAGCTTCGATATGGTGGGTCTTACACCCTCATCCGATAAGCGTAGCGTATGTTGTGCCATTACCGCATATTGAGGACAAAACTGTTTTTGTTGCTAGGCCAAATGAGTTACATTTCCTGATTTTCTGGTTTGCAATAATGCTTGTATATGTTGATAAAACCCTATTGGGGTTGTGATTGGCATTGCTTTATGACTCGTTATCGAGTCTCATTGTACTTGTTTACGTGTTCTAGGGCGTGACGGTGGTTCACGACATTCTCTTGACGGAAGTGCTTGAAACAACACTTAATTGATAAGTGAGTATACTACTCACTTTAATGGTACAATGTGGCTTTGTTATATGTGAATGTGATGCCTTGAAGGCTTATTTGGCTATTGGAAGTGATTGAGGTGAGGGTGTACTTGACCGCCCTCACCCCCTTGTGATTCCATTCATGACTGTTTACCGTTTCACTGAAATACTGCACTTGCTATATGAGATATTGAATTCCATTCATGGAAAACTGATTTGGTGTCGTTTGGACGAATATCCAACGGCCTTACTGTATTACTGAGCTCAACCCCGTAGGTAGTCAATTGAATCGAGCCGGCGAGGGCTTGGTCGTGAAAATTGACATGCCACGGGGACTGTACTGGGGAATCTTGTAGTAATGAGACTCTTGGTTCCGGTATACTCGAGTATTACCAAAAGTTACTGATTGGAGTGCGGGCCCGGTTGGGGTATGTTTGGTGGAAGGAATGGGAGTGAAGTGGGTTCTACGGTTGGTACTCATAAACGTTGACGGAGGGTCAATGAGATCGGATCAAGAATGTAAGCGTGGAAATGGGCTCTTGAGAGCCGTCCGTATCCTTTTACTGATTTGTTTTATTCCTTAATTGTGTACTGAAATGAAAGGTTATGCTTAAGTGATCTTTGTTGCTTATGTGGTAGTAACTCACTGGGCTTAAGTTCATTCCGTTCCATTTGTTTTCCTTACAGGAAATGACCACTTTTGGAAAAGGTTGTGTTAGTTGGTTGTCAAGTTGAGCCCATGTAAATGTCTTTTGAATAGCTCTTTGAATGAAACCCTAATGTGTATTGGGTTCAATTTCTTTTGATTGGCAAACCGAACATGTATATCCATGATGAATCGTTTTGATATGCCGCTTTGGCTTTTGGCTTGTAAATGTTACATTTCAATGTATATGTGTTTGGTTGACATTTGGTTGGATTTCGGATTAACTCGTATTTCAAATGGCGAAAGAAAAATTTCTGGCGGGAATGAACAGGGCCAAATCCGGCCAGGAATCCGGCCAGAAATTGGCCGGATTGTCGGCCGGATTGCCTTGGGATTTTTTTTGAAAATCCGGCCTTGCTCACTGGACAGTATCCGGCGCACTTTTACTTTCCCGAAATGTTCTAGATCGCATGTAACTGCTCGTTAGTTCTGGCGAGAGCTGGGCAGGCAGTCCGCTAACCCCTTTGGTTCGCCTTAGGGGAATGTGGGGCTGTTACAGTAAACCAAAATAGCAACTTGCTTAGCAACTCACCTCAAGTTCAAGAAAGATAACACCTTAGAGCTTCCCTTCAAAAACCAATCCATCAAAAGCTTTAAACCACCCTAGAGAGCACTTGTGTGAAATATTTCCCAAAACCATCGGTGAAATCACAAGATTTTGGTAGAAATTAAAACTAGAAAATTGAAGAGTTTCTTCTTCTCTCAAGAGCTCGGTTGAGCAGGGAACAAAATGAGATATTTTGGGGTGCAAAACAGTTAAAAAGGAAGAGAAATCAGCTGGTCAAAAGTTGTTGGCCGACATGCCACGTCAGAATCCGGCCGGATTCTTGGCCGGATTCAAGGCAGTGGCTAAGTCGAATTTTTTTTTCAAAATGTTCAAACAATCCGGCCAGCAATCCGGCCAAGAACTGGCCGGATTTGCGGCCGGATTTGGCCCTTGCCTTTTTTTCAAAACTTTTCTTTTCTTTTCCAAGTTCAAACGTTGCGCTCCTCCGCTCGCCTAACAAAGATATATATCAAATGCAAACCCTCCTTCATACGGGGCTTCACAAGTTCTCATCCTAACTAGGTCAAAGTTACCAAAACAACCCCAGATTTTCCAGTTCGAAACTCACTGTGAAATTCAACTAGCAGTCCTGATTCATTCAATCATATCTCAGCACACACAACTCTGATTCAGGTAATTCCAAAGCCATTTGAAAGCTAAGATACAAGGCTATAATTATTAAGAAGACATCGACAACCAAATCAGTAATATTCCCGGTCAAACTAACCAATTACAGAAGCTGATTATCAGTTTCGGATAGAAACATGGCAGCAGGGGTATTTCAGTCTTTTTACAGGTTACGTTGCTCCGATTGGGCTGAAATTTTTTAGGAAACTATAAAACATCATTTTATACAACTTTTATTTTTTATACTAAGGCCAATTCGGCCTCTAACTAGGGGTAATAGTACCGGGCAGAATAGGGGAAATAGAAACCCTAATCTAGAATTTTCCGCACAACATGGAAATTTTCCACAATTAGCTACAATTTACGCGCTATAGCTTCATTCTAAACTATCTCAAGCCATCATCCATGGCCACACAATATTAAACATATAAAAATAGAAAATCAAGAATAAATATAAAAATTCACCAATCTCTACCAAAAGTCAAGAAATCTTCCACCAAATCACATCTTTAACCAACACAAGCTACTAATTACACCAACCTTACTACCACTAAACCAAGAGCTTTTATGGAGGAATTCCAAGTTTAATCGATTGATTTGGGAGATTGAGCAAGATTAGAGGCAAGAAAGTTGAGAGTTTTCTTTTCTTTTCTCTTAGAGAGAGTTGGCCACAAGAAGCTTGAAATGAGGATGATTTTGGGTCAATTTTGATTAATTGGTAAAGTTGGTACAAAGGTCAAAGTCCAAGAAGAAATAGGAAAGTGACACTTGTCACCCTTATTTAATGCAAAGCTATCCTTTTGTCTCTCCAATGATAATCCATCTAAATAACTTCTAATTATCTCTTAACACCTGATAAATTAAACCCGGTATACGCAACTTAACCTAATTGGCCGAATTTTATCAAACTTACCGCACTAGTGGGTCCCACATCCGGTATACACTCTTAAAATCTTATAAACTAACTTATACTAGAAAAATGATTTCAAATCCATCTTTACTCATAAAAATTATTTTCACAATTTTTTCGAATAAATAAAATGTGGAAAAACCTGTAATTAAAAGAAAATAAAACCTAGCAATTAAGAAAATTACGGGTTCTCACAACAGGCCCAACCCCATGGGGATGACCAGGGATCGGCAACTGGACCGAACCAGGGACAGGAAAATGTAGAGGGAAATCAAGTGGCTACTGCCATCAATAGGATGACTGACATCCTAGAACGCTTAGCTGATAGGCAAGGTCTTGGACCGCTTAACCAACCTGGGGGACAGGATAGAGGAGAGGAAAGAGCCTTAGAGAGGTTCTTAAAGTTCAACCCGCCTAAGTTTACTGGTGAACCCGACCCTGAAGTAGCGGAGAATTGGTTGGAGAGAATGACCAATATATTTGCCGCTCTAGACTATTCTGAGAATAGGCGAGTGAATTTCACTGCATTCCAATTTGAGGGTGTGGCGCGTGCCTGGTGGGATGTGATAAAGGGAAAATGGGAGAGAGCCCAAACCCTTTGGACTTGAGAGAATTTTTTGAGGGAGTTTAATGAAAAAAATTTTCCACCTTTGATCTAAGAAAAGAGGGAGGATGAGTTTATCAAATTGAAACAAGGGACCCTTAGTGTGGCAGAGTATGAAGGGAAATTTACTAAGCTTTCCAAGTACGCTCCTGAATTGGTGATCAATGAACGAAGGAGGAACAGACGGTTTGTACAGGGGCTTAATGTGGAAATCCAAGAGGGCTTGGCTACAGCCCAAATCTCTACATTTATTGAGGCTTTAGAGAAAGCGCAAAGGGTTGAAAGTGCAAGGATGCAAGTTAAGGACTTTCAGAATAGGAAGAGGAACTTTTCTAGTCGTACTTTTGGATAGACTAGTAAGAGTTCACAGCCTTCCAAAATTGGAAGAGGTATGGGAGGAATAAGAACTGCTGGAGCTTCTAGGGGAGCTTTATCTAGAGGAGGACGTAATGGACCGGTTCAAGCGAGGGAAGTGCCTTCTAGTAGGTCGGTTGTGACCTCTCAAGTCACTTGTGGGTACTGCGAAAAATCCAACCACTCTGAGAACGATTGTTGGAGAAAGTCTGGGAAGTGTTTGGCTTGTGGTAGTACCGAGCACCAACTCGCGACTTGTCCAAATAAGCTGAAGGTGGGAGGTAGCACCCAAAGACCCGAAAAGTCAACCTCTAAACAGACCAGTGTTGGAGGAAGCCGACCAAAGGTACCTGCTAGGTTTTATGCACTGGATCATCAACAGATACCTGATGCGACTGAGGTGGTTGAAGGTACGGTTCCTGTCTTCCACCGTTTACCGAGATTTTAATTGATTCGGGTGCAGACACATTCTTTTGTAAACCCTAATTTCATGAGTGGAATAGACTTTAAGCCAATTAAGTTACCTTATGACTTGGAGGTTAGAATGCCCACTAGGGACCAAAGTTTAATCGCTAATTTGGTATACAAAAATTGTGAGATCTGGGTTGGAGAACGTAAATTACTGGCCGATTTGATAGGTTTAGCAATTAAAGGGTATGATGTGATCCTAGGAATGGACTGGTTAGCCCGTTTCAATGCTCAGTTGAATTGTAAGACGAAGATAGTAGAATTGTGTGTTCCGGGAGAGACAACCCTGAAATTGGATGTAAGGGGTAGATTAGCCTCATCTGCACTTATCTTAGGAATCCGGGCTAAGAAAATGTTAAGTAAATGAGCTCAGGTATATTTGGCTTTTCTAATCAACACTCCTAGTGATAAAGTGAGATTGGAGGATATGCCTGTAGTGAAAGATTACCCGGATGTTTTTCTCGAAGAGTTAGAGTTCTTACCCCCGGAAAAGGACATAACTTTTAAGATTGATGTGACTCCGGGAGTAGCACCTATCTCTAAGACGTCGTATCGGATGGCTCCAGCCGAATTGAAGGAATTGAAATTGTAATTACAGGACTTGTTGGAACGGGGCTTTATAAAAGAGAGTGATTCACCGTGGGGAGCTCCAGTCTTATTTGTTAAGAAGAAAGATGGGAGTTTGAGGTAGTGTATAGATTACAGAGGCTTAAATGATGTTACTATTTAGAATAAATGCCCGTTGCCCACATTGATGAATTGTTTGACCAATTGCAAAAGGCGGTAGTATTCTCGAAATTGGATTTGAGACAGGGTTACTATCAATTGAGGATTTTGGAAAAAGATATACCCAAGACTGCTTTTAACTCGAGGTATAGACACTTTGAGTTTGCAGTAATGCCATTTGGATTGACCAATGCACCTGCTGCTATTATGGATTTGATGCATAAGGTCTTTAAGCCTTCTCTAGACCAAATTGTGGTGGTGTTTATTGATGATATTCTGGTGTACTCTAAGAATGTGGAGGATCACGAGAAACACTTGAGAATTGTTTTACAAACTTTGAGGGAAGACCAATTGGATGCTAAGTTTTGGTTAAAAGAAGTGACTTTCTTGGGGCACATAATTTCTAAGAATGGGATTAAAGTAGATCCAAGTAAAGTTGAAGCCGTTTCAAAGTGGAAACGACCGGAAAACCCAATCGAGGTTCGAAATTTTATAGTGTTAGCAACGTATTACCGGAGATTTATCCAGGATTTTTCTAGAATTGCTGGACCCATGACTGAGTTGACCAAGAAAAGTGGAAAATTTATATGGAGTCCTAAGTGTGAAGAGAGTTTTCAAGAATTGAAAAAACTTTTGACACGAGCGCCTGTACTAGTTCTACCAAATGGGAAGGATAGCCTTGTGGCCTACACAGATACTTTTAAAGAAGGCTTGGGATGTGTTTTAATGCAAAATGACAAAGTTAGAGCATATGCCTCTCGGAAATTGAAATCTCATGAAAGAAACTACCCGACTCATGATTTGGAGTTAGCGGCGGTAGTGTTTGCTTTAAAGAAATGGAGGCATTATCTGTATGGAGTAACATTTGAGGTTTTTACTGACCACAAAAGCCTTAAGCATTTGTTTTCTCAAAAGGAACTGAATTTAAGGCAATGTAGGTGGATGGAATTTTTGGAAGATTATGATTGCACGATAAAGTTCCACCCAGTGAAGGCCAATGTAGTGGCCGATGCTCTAAGTCACAAAGTACAAGTGGCCGGATTGAGGATCAAGGAATTGCACTTGTTAGAATAAGTTAGTTATTGGAACCCTAGACTTGAGCCGAGAAAAGTAATTCTTGGGAATATTGTAGTAAATTTCACTTTGTTGGAACGTATTAAGGAAACTCTAGAAAAGGATCCTGAAGTGCAAAAGTGGGTGGAGAAAGTCAAAAAGGGAGAAAAGTTGGATTTTATCTTGGGATCAAATGGTATTTTGAAGTTTCGAAATCGGATAGTGGTGCCAAAAGAAGGAAATTTTCGAAGAGGCACACCGATCGAAGTTTACGGTACATCCTGGAGGGAATAAAATTTACCAAGACTTGAGGAGTCTGTATTGGTGGGAGAGAATGAAGAAGGAAATTGCTCAATTTGTCCAGACCTGTATGACTTGTCAACAAGTAAAAGCCGAACAGCAGAAACCATTGGAACTTTTGCAACCTTTGGAGATACCTGAGTGAAAGTGGGAGAATATCACTATGAATTTTGTATCGGGATTACCAAGGACACAAAGAAGCCACGATACTATTTGGGTGATAGTGGATTGATTGACCAAATCGGCCCATTTTCTGCCGATTAATATGAAATACCCATTGGAGAAATTAGCTAAATTGTACTTGGATGAGATTATCAGGTTACATGGAATACCTGTAAGTATTGTGTCCGATAGAGATCCAAGATTTGTTTCAAGGTTCTGGCAAAAGATGCAAGAGGTGTTGGGGACTAAATTGAACTTTAGTACCACTTATCATTCTCAAACCGATGGGCAATCTGAGAGGACAATTCAAACCCTTGAGAACTTGTGTTCTGGATTTTGGGGAAAGTTGGAGTAAGTTTTTGACATTGGCGGAATTTGCCTATAATAATAATTTCCACTCTTCGATTCAAATGGCTCCGTATGAAGCACTTTGTGGTCGGAAGTGTAGGTCTCCGATTTGTTGGGATGAAGTAGGTGAACGAAAGATCTTTGACCCAACTACAGTGCCTTGGATCGAGGAGGCTAATGAAAAAGTAAAATTGGTACGCCAGAGGATTCAAACGGCACAGAGTCGTCAAAAGAGTCTATCTCGAATTCATGATGTTTTCCACGTGTCCATGCTTAAGAAGTATCATCCAGACCCTTTACATATTCTACAACCGGAAAGTATAGAGATTGATGAGACTTTGACCTATGAGGAGAAACCGATAAAACTTCTGGATAGGAAGGTGAAAGAATTGAGGAATAAACGTATACCGTTGGTAAAAGTTCTTTGGAGGAACCACGGGCTAGAGGAAGCGACCTGGGAAGTTGAAGAAGCAATTCAAGAAAAGTACCCAGACCTGTTCGCAGATCAAGGTAAATTTCGAGGACGAAATTTTCTTAAGGGGGAGAGGATGTGAAGACTCACAAAATTTATCTATTTTAAACTCCTAATTCTAGCTCATTTAATTATTTATTTGGCCAATTACCCCGAATATTATTTTCTAACCTTTATAGACCTAATTGTATGGATCTATAGCTTAGTTATATTTTTAAAGTGACTTGTTTCAAAATTTAATTTTTTAAAGCTCGTTAAGTGAAAATAGTGAATACGCGATTGGAGTCAATAATCAATTCGATGATACAATAAGTTTGAAAAATTGGAAACTTGTACATTACCGTTAAAATAGGTATTTTTTATGTTTAAGTGTCCAAGTATTAGTTAGTTATACTATTGTTATAAGAATTTCTTGAAAATTCCACTTTATCGCGCACAAATCGGAAGTACGCGTTTTTGTGCGCGATTAATTGTGGGACTTAAGACCATTATTTTTAGACCATTGAGAGTGAATAATAATATTATGAAAATAAGTGCATTAGAGGTATAGTGCACAAGTGAAACAAACTCGAGAGGAATCGAGCACGAAACGCGCGCGTGCGCGCGCGGGGAGAGGGTTGACTTTTGAATGAATCGTAGCCACACATTAAAGCTTCTCTTGGAAGCTTCATTTCAGACCAAAACCTCTCTCTCTCTCTTGCTTTCTTCTGGCCAGCCACCCTCAAGAAGGAAAACAACCAAGTTCTTCAACTTTTCCTTCATCAAATCTTCACCATTTCATCTCAAATTTCACCTACACTTAGCTAACCACTTGGAAACCACCTCAAGCTAGGAAGAGAGCTTGCTTTCCACGGTTTTGTTGATGTTCAAGAGGCCGAAAATTTCTGCTTTGTTCATCAAGAGAGGTAAACCACGATCAACTACAAGAATCTTAGTTTATGAAGACTATCTTGCACTTATAAGCTTATATAATCATGTGGGTAGCTTTATTTATGTTGGAAAGTTGGTGTGTGGGCTCTATGAACTCCCACTATGGCTTGTGGGACTGATTTGTTGTGTTTTGATGTTATTAATGTTGGATTAGTGTTTAATCTAGTGGAAATAGGTTGTATTGTTGAAGGAAAACTCAAAGGAAGTGATGAGGGAATTTTTCCATTTTTGCCCCTGTACATGCCGTGGCCCTTAGTGCAATTTTTTGTGGTTCTAATGATTTGTTTATAATGTATACATGTTGTGTGGGTTGTGTAAAAAGTTTCATCAAAAAATTTCGGGATTTGGATGGGTAGATGTCGAGTTTTCAAAAGTCTAGTAAAACTGGAATTTTCCCGAAACTGCTATGGCAGTGTTTTTCAAACGGCTATAACTTTTTGTTCCGATGTCAAACTCGAGTGCTGTTTGTGGCACTGGAAACTAGAAATTCCCAGCTTCCCAACGGTATAAAATGCATATTCTGATTTCACCTGAGTAGTCCATACCAATCGTTTGAACATGACTGTCCTGTTTCACGTCTACACTGGGAGCTCTGTTTTGAGCAGCGAATTGATGCTCAAATATGAGCTAGCTGTGGACAGATTTTGAAAACGATTTCTTCTAAGAAATTTAGCTTTATAAATTTAGTTTTCAACACCACTGACCACGCTCGATTCCAAGTTGAATTGAGTGAGTTGTGGCCGAAATCCGAAACTGACTCAATGATTTGAAACCCTCTTTTTGGCTAGTAAATGTCTAAATCTTGATTGGAACTTGTTGTTTCGAAATTCTTGGTGTTAATCACCTACCAAATGCATCTTGGATGTTTCATAGACATTACCTACATAAAGGAACCATGTTTGAGACATTTTTGTTGGCCAAACGTTTTGAAAACGGAAAACTCATGTACAAGGCAGATTTGCCTCAAAAATTTGGAAACTTTGGCGATCTGGTTAACCAATTTTCCGTGCGTATTTTTCCATGAAAATTGATAGAGGACTAGCTCTCGTATGGTAGTATAATACTGCCAAATTTAGTGCCATTCTGAGTTCATTTCGATGCTCAAACAAAGTCCCAAAGTTTGTAAATTGAACCTGGAAATTTGCCTAACCGTCTCAATTTTTCAGCAACTTTGAGCCACTATATCTTGGTGCTCAAAACTCCGATTCTTGTTCTGCTTATTTTTTTTTAAACTTTGATTGCAATTCTAATTGAGTTTCAAATCTGTGAGGCTATTTCAAATTCTGTGAATTTTACCGAATTTCCAAAATTGGCGAAAACCAACCTCAAAACTGTCTCGCAAGCCTAAAACAGTAATTTTGAGCCAATTTTTGAATGCCTTACGTTGGGAATCATGGGAAAGTGTATTCTAGGAACTTTTAGTACTTTGGAAGAAGTTTCCAACGGTACCAAGTTTTCCAATTTTGGACTTGTAATGAGTGACATACGATTTTTCAAAGATCTCGTATCAAAACTGAAATTTTCGAAACTTAAGGAAATGGAGTTTTTCGAATTCTCCTTTTTCCCTCGATATCACTGGAACATTTTATACTTGATTTCGAAGATAAAAACTTGATTTCTCTTGTGCTTTAAAAACCCCACTTTTGAGTCTTGATTCGCGAGTAATTTAGGCTCGCTTTCATGAAATTTTCTTAGATTGTACAAGTGTACAATCATTTGTGATAATTGGGGTTTATACATGATAGTTCACTGTTAATTGTTCAGGCTTGCACGAGGACCTTCAAGAGGATCCCACGGTGAACGCCTGAACTTCAAGTGACATTTCTTCCTTGTTTACTTGGTGAGTGTCAAGTGCATGATTACTTGAACTCCTGAATACTTGATACATGCTTAATTGCTATAATTGATTGGAGATTTTGAAAATGGAGGCAAGTGTGTACTTTACCACATTCGTTCTTATTTGAAAAGAATGACTCATGATTGACATGAAACGAATGAATTATTAATGACTTGATTGAATGGAATGAAATGATTAAATGCTTGAATGAAATGAAATTGTATGCTATGGCCGCATACGTCATTGGAGTGAATCTCCTCGACTCTCAAATGTACATGGGGGACGTCCAAACTCATAGGCCGACCTTGAGACTCGAGCCAGCATGGGCTTGGTCAGGCACCTCGGTGTGCCATGAGAATAACATGATAAGTTTGATCTATTGAAGAGATCTTGCTTGGCCTACTCGTGCAGTAGCGCCCTTATCGTCGTTCGGGTCCGGTGGGGGTTTGTAAGGTGGACGAACATGAGAAGTAAGTGGACTTCTATGGATTGGATATATCGACTCAGTTGACGGAGAGTCATCACGGGAAGATATACGAATGAAATTTGCAAAGCAAGTGGAAATTAGCTCCTGAGAGTTACAATATCCTTGAATTGTTTATGTTTACTTTTCTCGCTCGAATTATTATTTATTGCAATATTATTGCTCTACTTGTTAAATTGGGATTGTTACTTGAACAACGTGCCTGCATATGTGTTCTTGGCCTCATGAGCGTTTTGCTCACCCTGTAGTTTTGTTTTCCTTAACAGGAAAGGGTCGGAAGTGAACCTCCGAGAAACCCCTTTTTGAATGAACTTTTATATTAGAGTTTTCAATGTACTTGGCTAGACTCTGGATTATTGAATATTTTGGGGATTTGATGTAACTTTTGGATCCGATGTAAGGATTGGATAATTATTATATATTGTTAAGTTCGAAAGTTTTCCGCACTTTCTTACTTATACCATCGTGATGGCTGGTATTTCATTAAGTTTAAACGGGATTTATCTTGAGTCCTTGCTGAAAGCTGGGCAGGCATCCCGCAGATACTCTTTGGTTCGCCTTAGGAAGAAGTGGGGATGTCACAGTTGGTATCAGAGCGCTAGGTTAGAGATCTATTTGGGAGTTATACTAGAAACCTTACCCTATAGACTTGAGATAGAATGACTAAGTCATACTTCAAGTGATACTTGGGCAAGTTAGTGACTAAGTTAGGCATGCCGTAAGTGACATCCGTGCGAGTTAGTGATTAAGTTTCTAACCCGAAAAGTATAATTGTTTTGCAGGGATGGAAAATAGAGATGGGACCCCCACGGCGAATGGGAATGGTCATGCTAACGGTCATGTAGAGCCTCCTAGGCGTATTTACTACTGAGCTCTAGATGGGGGAGCTCGTGTACGCTACTCGCCTGCTAATAGGTATCCTCAGTGTCTGTGTAGGTTGACCTTTGCTTACCCGAACCACCTAGTACTTGCCTTGGACGACGAGCGTCGTCAGTTGGTGAACCTTAACCAGGATTTACAGGCAGAGATAGATGAGCTGAGACAGATGGCTAGTGCTCAGGGCGAGAGGATCACTGAGCTTGAGGAAGTAGTAAAGGGCGAGGTGGCTACAGTTGCAGTTGTTCGTGAGGAGCTCCAGAGTACTAGGGTTCGACTTACTAGATTAGGAGAGGAGGTCCGTGATCGGGCTTCCGGAATTTTGGCTGATGCTACTAGGCTGGTAGATGAGGTGATGGATGTAGTCCAGAGAGCCCGATCAGGAGGAGGATCCTGAGGAGGAGATCCCCCGTAGTAGTCCTACTGTGGACTAGGCCCCTAGTGATTGACCCTCTTTTGACTCTTTTGACCCTTTTGACTGGTACAGTTACAATTAGTTGGGGTGACGCGAGCGCTAAGGCCATTGTATTTTGCATGACTGTGTAGCCTTATTTTGAGGCGCTTGCTTTTACTTTAGTCTTCTGTGACTAAAAGTACTCTTGTGGCACCTGTGTGCTATATTTTTGTGATTTCCCCATGACTTGCTAATTGTATGGATCTTGACATGCTAATGAATGTTAATCATTGTATTTCCAATGTTTGCTTGATTGGTTCTTATTTTCAACTTTTCTTGCATAATTGATTTATTTTTTGCACTAGGCACTTCTAGAATAATGGAAGGACAAAGAAGTGGTTGAGGCTGTGGGCGAGGGACTAGACAGGCGCAACCCCATGGGGATGACCAGGGATCGGCAACTGGATCGACCCAGGGACAGGAAAATGTAGCGGGAAATCAAGTGGTTACTACCATCAATAGGATGGCTGACATCCTAGAACGCTTAGCTGATAGGCAAGGTCTTGGACCGGTTAACCAACCTGGGGGACAGGATAGAGCCTTAGAGAGGTTCTTAAAGTTCAACCCGCCTAAGTTTACTGGTGAACCCGACCCTGAAGTAGCGGAGAATTGGTTGGAGAGAATGACCAATATATTTGCCGCTCTAGACTATTCTGAGGATAGGCGAGTGAATTTCGCTGCATTCCAATTTGAGGGTGTGGCGCGTGCCTGGTGGGATGTGATAAAGGGAAAATGGGAGAGAGCCCAAACCCTTTGGACTTGGGAGAATTTTGTAACAGCCCCACCTCCCCCTAAGGCGAACCAAAGGGTTCGGCGGAGTGCCTGCCCAACTCTCGCCGGGACTCAGTCGTTCACCACTACAATCCTCAAATGAATTACAAGAATAAACCTCAAATATTACAATAAATTCTCCAATAATTACATGTCAAAAGCGAAGCGGAAACAATTTCCCAACTATACATAAAATGATTCCAAATCCAAACTGTACAACATAACGGCCATCCAATCACGCGCACAAGTACTACAAGCCTTCCTTCGCTTTGAGCCCTGTGGAGGGGAATAAAACATTTTTGGGGTGAGCTAGAAGCTCAGCGAGTAACCAGAAAATCAGTAATCAAATCGGTTTAACAATATTTCTTTTCAATGATGTCATAAATCAAATGATAAGTCCAGAAACAATTACAACATTTACAAAACATTAAATATGGAGTATCAATAATTCAAGAAACATGTACAATGGAAAGCGATAGTAACATTCATGAAAAGATACGTTCGTTCTCCTGTCATTTCCTTTTTTTTTCATTTGAAATTGCATCATTTTCCACCAACCTCCACCAACCTACAAAGGTAATACTCGAGTATACCAAACGTTCACCCAGGTCCCTAATCGCCCCGACCGAGTCCGTTTCTGGCTCGAGACGACCGGTAACAAGGGGCAATGGCCAGTTCAGCCCAAAAGGCTTACATTCATGCGCAAGTAGCATTTAATCATTTATCATGAAAATTTCACATTGATTTAGGTCGAGTGCGATAAAATACACACTCGCCTAGAAAGCTCGTTTTGGAAATCATTCAAAGCACGTAACACGTTAGCAATCAATAATACAAGTCATGAAGTCAAGGAAATATATCAAACAAGGAACACTTTCATATAAGCACGCATGATATGCAAGAAAATAGTTCAAAAGTAGCTTTGGAAACAGTTCAAAAGTAAATAATGTAAGAAACATTTCACAAGTACTTTGGAAATAGTTTAGGGTCACTCACCTCCACGGCTCCGAAACCATCCATCATGTATCATTGCCTTGCTCAAATCCAAGTCTTAAATCACAAACTCAATGCAAATAAATTCCTTCAAAAGTTCGGACAGCACTTCCCCTGAATTTGCTTACTTTTCCAGCCGTCACGGCTTCATTATTTCCTCATTCCAACCCAAAGGTACACACACAACAACAAGTTCATCCAATAGCCATTCAGCAAGCTCCAAGAAGTACGAAGACAAGTCAAGCTAGGGAAAAGTCCGGAAATGAAAGTTAAGCTCAAAACCAGAAAAACAGTTTTGACGTCATTTTGCGGTAATGTATCAAAGGCGCTACGATTGTCGGATGGAGGTCCAAGACCCACCGTTTCGAAGCTAAGAACCAGGGCTACAACAATGTAGAAGGTCACACAGTCCAAATCCCAGCACAACTAAGTCAAATATGCCAAATAACAAACCAGAACCGTAATTGCAGGTTTACAAATTACACTATGCTGTAATCAGTACAACGCAGTCTAAACAGGTCCAAATGCAGAAATTCCAAAGGCATATGGTAGCTAGGACATCAAGCTACATTTCATCAGAAGACCTCAACACCCAAATCCAAAACAATTCCAGTCAAAACGACCCATTACAGGCGCAGTTCTTACATCCTGATGAACCCAGAACAGCAACAGTAAATTCGGCTTATCTCATTCTACACTACTCCAATTGCCCTGAAATTTTACAGGAACCTCTAAAACATCAATACCTACAACTTTCATGTTTTAAGCCAAGGCCAATTCGGCCCCTATCTAGGACCTAAAATTTCGAACAGAATGAAGAACCAAGAACCCTAATTTTCCAGATTTCTTCCAAAACAGAATTTACTTGCAATCTTCCACTTTTTCCACCTTCTAGAATCATTAAACATCAATTCCCATCATCAAGGATAGCCACAACATCACATTCATATTAAACCATAAAATTCATCAATAAATTGAAAACTTCACCAATTCATCTCAAACCAAGAAATAAACCACAAATTTCAGCACTTTAGCTACCACTAAGCACAACTTAAGCTTCATTAAGTGTAGGAGGAAGTTCAATCACCACTCACCTAGTAAACAAGAGAGGGAGAGTTGTTGGACACCTTAGCTTCCCAAAACACTTCACCAAACCACTTACTAGCACCAAATGGAAAGGTTTTATGGAGTAGAAACAAGATCAAATGGTTGGATGGTTACACTCAAGCAAAATGGAAGCAAGAATCTTGGAGAGTTTTTCTTTCTTCTTGGCTAGAGAGGGCCGGCCACAAAGGTGAAAGAAAGAGTGAATTTTTGGTAAATTTTGAGATATTTAATCAATTGGTAAGAAAGGTCAAAAAGTCAAATAAGTTACAACCACTCTTAAGGTGACACATGTCATTTCATTAATGCATTCCTATCCTTCTTTTTTCCTCTCACATCAATCACATCACAACCTCTATTTATCTCTTAATACCCGATAAATTTCAACCAGTATCCGAAACTTAACCTTATTGGCCGAATTTTTCCGAACTTTTCGCCCTAGTGGGTCCCACATCCGGTATACACTCTTAATTTCTCAAAACCTATTTGATACTAGAAAAATCATCCAAAAACCATATCTGCTCCTTAAAAATATCTAGAAAATTTCCCTACTAAAGAAAACGCAGAAAACAAGCCATTAAATAAATAAAACCCTAGAAAATGGGAAAAGTACGGGTTCTCATACTTATACTTTTCGGGGCGTCACAAATTTTTTGAGGGAGTTTAATGAAAAATTTATTCCACCTTTGATCCAAAAAAAGAGGGAGGATGAGTTTATCAAATTGAAACAAGGGACCCTTAGTGTGGCAGAGTGTGAAGGGAAATTTACTAAACTTTTCAAGTACGCTCCTGAATTGGTGATCAATGAAGGAAGGAGGATCAGACGGTTTGTATAGGGGCTTAATGCGGAAATCCAGGAGGGCTTGGCTACAGCCCAAATCTTTACATTTACTGAGGCTTTAGAGAAAGCGCAAAGGGTTGAAAGTGCAAGAATGCAAGTTAAGGACTTTCAGAATAGGAAGAGGAACTTTTCTCCTCGTACTTTTGGATAGACTAGTAAGAGTTCACAACCTTCCAAAATTGGAAGAGGTATGGGAGGAATAAGAACTGCTGGAGCTTCTAGGGGAGCTTTATCCAGATGAGGACGTAATGGACCGGTTTGAACGAGGGGAGTGCCTTCTAGTGGGTCGGCTGTGACCCCTCAAGTCACTTGTGGGTACTGCGAAAAATCCAACCACTCTGAGAACGATTGTTGGAGAAAGTCTGGGAAGTGTTTGGCTTGTGGTAGTACCGAGCACCAACTCGCGACTTGTCCAAATAAGCTGAAGGTGGGAGGTAGCACCCAAAGACTCGAAAAGTCAACCTCTAAACAGACCAGTGTTGGAGGAAGCCGACCAAAGGTACCTGCTAGGGTTTATGCACTGGATCATCAACAGATACCTGATGCGACTGAGGTGGTTGAAGGTACGGTTCCTGTCTTCCACCGTTTAGCAAGATTTTAATTGATCCGGGTGCGGACACATTCTTTTGTAAACCCTGATTTCATGAGTGGAATAGACTTGAAACCAATTAAGTTACCTTATGACTTGGAGGTTAGAATGCCTACTGGGGACCAAAGTTTAATCGCTAATTTGGTATATAGAAATTGTGAGATCTGGGTTGGAGAACGTAAATTACTGGCCGATTTGATAGGTTTAGCAATTAAAGGGTATGATGTGATCCTAGGAATGGACTGGTTAGCCCGTTTCAATGCTCAGTTGAATTGTAAGACGAAGATAGTAGAGTTGTGTATTCCGGGAGAGACAACCCTGAAATTGGATGTAAGGGGTGGATTAGACTCATCTGCATTTATCTTAGAAATTCGGGCTAGGAAAATGTTAAGTAAAGGAGCTCAGGGATATTTCACTTTTCTAATCAACACTCCTAGTGATAAAGTGAGACTGGAGGATATGCCTGTAGTGAAAGATTACCCGGATGTTTTTGCCGAAGAGTTAGAGTTCATACCCCCGAAAAAGGACATAACTTTTAAGATTGATGTGACTCCGGGAGTAGCACCTATCTCTAAGACGCCGTATCGGATGGCTCCAGCTGAATTGAAGGAATTGAAATTGCAATTACAGGACTTGTTGGAACGGGGCTTTATAAAAGAGAGTGATTCACCGTGGGGAGCTCCAGTCTTATTTGTTAAGAAGAAAGATGGGAGTTTGAGGTTGTGTATAGATTACAGAGGCTTAAATGATGTTACTATTAAGAATAAATGCCGTTGCCCCACATTGATGAATTGTTTGGCCAATTGCAAGGGGCGGTAGTGTTCTCGAAATTGGATTTGAGACAGGGTTACTATCAATTGAGGATTTTGGAGAAAGATATACCCAAGACTGCTTTTAAGTCGAGGTATGGATACTTTGAGTTTGCAGTAATGCCATTTGGATTGACCAATGCACCTGCTACTTTTATGGATTTGATGCACAGGGTCTTTAAGCCTTATCTAGACCAAATTGTGGTGGTGTTTATTGATGATATTCTGGTGTACTTTAAGAATGTGGAGGATCACAAGAAACACTTGAGAATTGTTTTGCAAACTTTGAGGGAACACCAATTGTATGCTAAGTTTAGCAAGTGTGAGTTTTGGTTAAAAGAATTGACTTTCTTGGGACACATAATTTCTAAGAATGGGATTAAAGTAGATCCAAGTAAAGTTGAAGCTGTTTCAAAGTGGAAACAACCGGAAAATCCTACTGAGATTCGAAATTTTATAGGGTTAGCAAGGTATAACCGGAGATTTATCCAGGATTTTTCTAGAATTGCTGGACCCATGACTGAGTTGACCAAGAAAAGTGGAAAGTTTATATGGGGTCCTAAGTGTGAAGAGAGTTTTCAAGAATTGAATAAACTTTTGACACGAGCACCTATACTAGCTCTACCAAATGGGGTGGATAGCTTTGTGGCCTACACAGATGCTTTTAAAGAAGGCTTGGGATGTGTTTTAATGCAAAATGACAAAGTGATAGCATATGCCTCTAGGAAATTGAAACCTCATGAAAGAAACTACCTGACTCATGATTTGGAGTTAGCAGCGGTAGTGTTTGCTTTAAACAGATGGAGGCATTATCTGTATAGAGTAACATTTGAGGTTTTTACTGACCACAAAAGCCTTAAGTATTTGTTTTCGTAAAAGGAACTGAATTTAAGGCAACGTAGATGGATGGAATTTTTGGAAGATTACGATTGCACGATAAAGTACCATCCAGTGAAGGCCAATGTAGTGGCTGATGCTCTAAGTCACCAAGTACAAGTGGCCGGATTGATGATCAAGGAATTGCACTTGTTAGAGGAAGTTAGTTATTGGAACCCTAGACTTGAGCCGAGGAAAAGTAATTCTTAAGAATATTGTAGTAAATTTCACTTTGTTGGAACGTATTAAAGAAACTCAGGAAAAGGACCCTGAAGTGCAAAAGTGGGTGGAGAAAGTCAAAAAGGGAGAAAAGTTGGATTTTATCTTGGGATCAAATGGTATTTTAAAGTTTCGAAATCGGATAGTGGTGCCAAAAGAAGGAAATCTTCGAAGAGGCACACCGATCGAAGTTTACGGTACACCCTGGAGGGAATAAAATTTACCAAGACTTGAAGAGTCTATATTGGTGGGAGAGAATGAAGAAGGAAATTGCTCAATTTGTCTAGACTTGTTTGACTTGTCAACAAGTAAAAGCCGAACATCAGAAACCTTCGGGACTTTTGCAACCTTTAGAGCTACCTGAGTGGAAGTGGGAGAATATCACAATGCATTTTGTATCGGTATTACCAAGGACACAAAGAAGCCACGATACTATTTGGGTGATAGTGGATTGATTGACCAAATCGGCTCATTTTCTGCCGATTAATATGAAATACCCATTGGAGAAGTTAGCTAAATTGTACTTGGATGAGATTATCAGGTTACATGGAATACCTGTATGTATTGTGTCTGATAGAGATCCAAGATTTGTTTCAAGGTTCTGGCAAAAGATGCAAGAGGTGTTGGGGACTAAATTGAACTTTAGTACCACTTATCATCCTCAAACCGATGGGCAATCTGAGAGGACAATTCAAATCCTTGAGGACATGTTGAGGACTTGTGTTCTGGATTTTGGGAAAAGTTGGAGTAAGTTTTTTGACATTGGCAGAATTTGCCTATAATAATAGTTTCCACTCTTCGATTCAAATGGCTCCGTATGAAGCACTTTATGGTCGGAAGTGTAGGTCTCCGATTTGTTGGGATGAAGTAGGTGAACGAAAGATCTTAGACCCAACTACAGTGCCTTGGATCGAGGAGGCTAATGAAAAAGTAAAATTGGTACGCCAGAGGATTCAAACGCAAGAGTCAAAAGAGTCTGTCTCGAATTCATGATGTTTTCCACGTGTCCATGCTTAAGAAGTATCATTTTACATATTTTACAACCGGAAAGTATAGAGATTGATGTGACTTTGATCTATGAGGAGAAACAGATAAAACTTCTGGATAGGAAGGTGAAAGAATTGAGGAATAAACGGATACCGTTGGTAAAAGTTCTTTGGAGGAACCACGGGCTAGAGGAAGCGACCTGGGAAGTTGAAGAAGCAATTCGAGAAAAGTATCCAGACCTGTTCGCAGATCAAGGTAAATTTCGAGGACGAAATTTTCTTAAGGGGGAGAGGATGTGAAGACTCACAAAATTTATCTATTTTAAACTCCTAATTCTAGCTCATTTAATTATTTATTTGGCCAATTCTAACCTTATTAGACCTAATTATATGGATCTATAGCTTAGTTATATTTTTAAAGTGACTTATTTCAAAATTTATTTTTTTAAAGCTCGTTAAGTGAAAATAGTGAATACGCGATTGGAGTCAATAATCGATTAGATGATACAATAAGTTTGAAAAATTGGAGACTTGTACATTACCCTTACAATAGGTATTTTTTATGTTTAAGTGTCCAAGTGTTAGTTAGTTATAATATCGTTATAAAATTTTTTTGAAAATTCCACTTTATCGCGCACAAATCGGAAGTACGCGTTTTTACGCGCGCGATTAATTGAGGGACTTAAAACCATTAATTTTAGACCATCGAGAGTGAATAATAATAGTATGAAAATAAGTGCATTAGAGGTATAGTGCACAAGTGAAACAAACTCGAGAGGAATCGAGCACGAAACGCGCGCGTGCGTGCGCGGGGAGAGGGTTGACTTTTGAATGAATCGTAGCCACACATTAAAGCTTCTCTTGGAAGCTTCATTTCAGACCAAAACCTCTCTCTCTCTCTTGCTCTCTTCTGGTCAGCCACCCTCAAGAAGAAAACAACCAAGTTCTTCAACTTTTCCTTCATCAAATCTTCACCATTTCATCTCAAATTTCACCTACACTTAGCTAACCACTTGGAAACCACCTCAAGCTAGGAAGAGAGCTTGCTTTCCACGGTTTTGTTGATGTTCAAGAGGCCAAAAATTTCTGCTTTGTTCATCAAGAGAGGTAAACCACGATCAACTACAAGAATCTTAGTTTATGAAGACTATCTTGCACTTATAAGCTTATATAATCATGTGGGTAGCTTTATTTATGTTGGAAAGTTAGTGTGTGGGCTCTATGAACTCCCACTATGGCTTGTGGGACTGATTTGTTGTGTTTTGATGTTATTAATGTTGGATTAGTGTTTAATCTAGTGGAAATAGGTTGTATTGTTGAAGGAAAACTCAAAGGAAGTGATGAGGGAATTTTTCCATTTCTGCCCCTGTACATGCCGTGGCCCTTAGAGCAATTTTTTTGTGGTTCTAATGACTTGTTTATAATGTATACATGTTGTGTGGGTTGTGTAAAAAGTTTCATCAAAAAATTTCGGGATTTGGATGGGTAGATATCGAGTTTTCAAAAGTCTAGTAAAACTGGAATTTTCCCGAAATTGCTCTGGCAGTGTTTTTCAAACGGCTATAACTTTTTGCTCCGATGTCAAAATCGAGTGCTGTTTGTGGTACTGGAAACTAGACATTCCAACTTTCCAATGGTATAAAATACACATTCTGATTTCACCTAAGTAGTCCATACCAATCATTTGAACATGACTGTCCTGTTTGACGTCTACACTGGGAGCTCTGTTTTGAGCAGCGAATTGATGCTCAAATATGAGCTAGCTGTGGACAGATTTTGAAAACGATTTCTTCTAAGAAATTTAGCTTTATAAATCTAGTTTTCAACACCACTAACCATACTCGATTCTAAGTTGAATTGAGTGAGTTGTGGCCGAAATCCGAAACTGACTCAATGATTTGAAACCCTCTTTTTGGCTAGTAAATGTCTAAATCTTGATTGTGACTTGTTGTTTCAAAATTCTTGGTGTTAATCACCTGCCAAATGCATCTTGGATGTTTCATAGACATTACCTACACAAAGGGACCGTGTTTGAGACATTTTTGTTGGCCAAACGTTTTGAAAACGGAAAACTCATGTACAAGGCAGATTTGCCTCGGAAATTTGGAAACTTTGGTGATTTGGTTAACCAAGTTTCCGTGCGTATTTTTCCATAAAAATTGATAGAGGAATAGCTCTCATATGGTAGTATAATACTGCCAAATTGAGTGCCATTTCAAGTTCATTTCGATGCTCAAACAAAGTCCCAAAGTTTGTAAATTGAACCTGGAAATTTGCCTAACCGTCTCAATTTTTCAGCAACTTTGAGCCACTATATCTTGGTACTCAAAACTCCGATTCTTGTTCCTCTTGTTCTGTTTTAAACTTTGATTGAAACTCTAATTGATTTTCAAATCTGAGAGGCTAGTTCAAATTCTGTGAATTTTACCGAATTTCTAAAATTGGCGAAAAACCAACCTCAAAACTATCTCGCAAGCCTAAAACAGTAATTTTGAGCCAATTTTTGAATGCCTTACGTTGGGAATCATGGGAAAGTGTATTCTAGGAACTTTTAGTAATTTGGAAGAAGTTTCCAACGGTACTAAGTTTTCCAATTTTGGACTTATAATGAATGAGATACGATTTTTCAAAGATTTCGTATCAAAACTGAAAATTTTGAAACTTAAGGAAATGGAGTTTTTCGAATTCTCCTTTTCCCCTCGATATCACTTGAACATTTTATACTTGATTTCGAAGATAAAAACTCGATTTCTCTTGTGCTTTAAAAACCCTACTTTTGAGCCTTGATTCGCGAGTAATTTAGGCTCGCTTTCGTGAAATTTTCTTAGATTGTACAAGTGTACAATCATTCATGATAATTGGGGTTTATACATGATAGTTCACTGTTAATTGTTCAGGCTCGCACGAGGGCCTTCAAGAAGATCCCACGGTGAACGCCTGAACTTCAAGTGGCATTTCTTCCTTGTTTACTTGGTGAGTGTCAAGTGCATGATTACTTGAACTCCTGAATACTTGATACATGCTTAATTGCTATAATTGATTGGAGATTTTGAAAATGGAGGCGAGTGTGTACTTTACTGCATTCATTCTTATTTGAAAAGAATGACTCATGATTGACATGAAACGAATGAATTATTAATGACTTGATTATTAATGACTTGATTGAATGGAATGAAATGATTAAATGCTTGAATCAAATGGAATGATTAAAAGCTTGAATCAAATGAAATTGTGTGCTATGGCTGCATACGTCATTGGAGTGAATCTCCTCGACTCTCAAATGTACATGGGGGACGCCCAAACTCATAGGCCGACCTTGGGACTCGAGCCGGCATGGGCTTGGTCTGGAACCTCGGCGAGCCATGAGAATAACATGATAAGTTTGATCTATTGAAGAGATCTTGCTTGGCCTACTCGTGCAGTAGCGCCTTTATCGTCGTTCGGGCCCGGTGGGGGTTTGTAAGGTGGACGGACATGAGAAGTAAGTGGAGTTCTACGGATTGGAAATATCGACCTAGTTGACGGAGAGTCATCACGGGAAGATATACAAATGAAATTTGCAAAGCAAGTGGAAATTAGCTCCTGAGAGCTACAATATCCTTGAATTGTTTCTGTTTTCTTTTCTCGTTCGAATTATTATTTATTGCAATATTATTGCTCTACTTGTTAAATTGGGATTGTTACTTGAACAACGTGCCTGCATATGTGTTCTTGGCCTCATGAGCGTTTTGCTCACCCCGTAATTTTGTTTTCCTTAACAGGAAAGGGTCGGAAGTGAACCTCCGAGAAACCCCTTTTGAATGAACTTTTATATTAGAGTTTTCAATGATAAGAAGGTAGGAATTGATTTGGGTCAAAGTTGGACAAGTGTCACACTTTGATTGGAAGTCAAAATTTTCTTTTCTTGCTTTTTTTTTTGTCCACAATTTTGGCTGCATTGAGAAGATATTTAGAGCTGATTTTGTTCAATTAATAACAAGGAGATTAAGGTAATAAATTGGTGGTCAGGTGATGCACTCTATCGGTAACGAACGGTACACATCAGTTCAGCCCGATTTTCCTTATTTCGCACGTATTAGGGTTTTAACTTATAATTCACTAACTTATTATTATTACTTCTAATCACACACATTTCTTATCTAAAACTCACTCTTAATCATCAAATTTAGTACACACTCCGTACCGATTACTCACACTACGAAAAGACGTAAAAACCTTAGTTTACTCTAACGATGAATGAAAAAGGGAAACTCTTAATTCCGAGTCTTTATTTCAACCATTGAGGATGTAAATGAGTAGTATAGCGATTATAAGATAATGGATTCCAAATAAAAGGAGATTTTAAGAAAAGTATGAGGGATTTTACAACTCCATAGATTAAAATTAGGGTTTTAAGTAAAATATGAGGGATTTAAGAAAAACTTGTTAGTCATAAGTAAAACTAGGGTTTTGAGTACAAGTAGGGTTTCTAGTCTTTAAAACAAAAATAAAATAAAGAAACCGTAATATCCTCGTTGAGACTAAAAAAAAATATTATCCTAAAAGTCGGGGTATCACAATCTCCCCTCCTTAAAAGAATTTCGTCCTCTAAATTGCAACTTTTAAGTCAAATCTTCTTAATCTTTTCACGAGCTAAGGGTTGGAATACTCTAATACCTCATTAACGAGTTCATCATTGATAATAAAATTCACCTCAAAAGTTTGTCACTCCATGTATTCCAATCCAAGAACCAGCCATGTAATCCTTATCTCAAAGTCTCAATGGTCTTTACGTATTCTTAATGAACGCTGAACGTCTCATAGATCGAATTCCATAAGATCTTAACAACCTAAGAATTCCGTTGTACTCGGCCTTAATGGTAGTAATCTTTTAAAACGAATAGAAGGAAACCTCAGTACGATGGAAGATAGGGAGGGTACCTTCAATGATTTCCAATGGGTCTGTCACCTCTTGCTGTCCCATTGTATAGGTCCTTGCTGGCACTTTCGGTCGATTACCCGTTGCATTGGTTGGCTTAGAAGTGTTCCCTTCTGCCCTTGGCAAATTTCCTTCTTTTGGCAAGTGAGGGCACTGAGCAATCAGGTGCTCAGCACTACCACATCGGTAGCATTTCCGAACTTGCCCTGTCTTTCAACAATTATCTTCCATGTGGTTAGCAGCCCCACAAAACCCACATGTCATTCTGGGTCCTGATGTCGGACCTCCACGTAAGGTACCCCTCTAGGTCTCCCTCCCTGCCTGACCTTTCTCAAAATTTCCTTGATTCGGGGTCCCTATTAATCGTGGACCACCTACTCCTCGCCCTATCTTAGATGGTGGCTCATTCCTCGAGCTCTGTCCCTCAATATAACTACTTGTGTCAGGTTGTCTTCTTTTTCTATCATGAAAAGCCTTTACTTGACTCTTAGTATTCTCAATTCTTTGTGCTTTTTCAATAGCTTGACTATATGTCTCCAATTGAACAGCTGCCAGTGCCTCTTGAATCTCCACGTTCAAACCCTGGACAAACCGACGAATTCTCTCTCGGTCTGTCAGCACTAACTCTAGAGCAAAACGAGAGAATTTGGTAAATTGCGTCTCGTACTCCGTCACACTCATAGTCCCTTAACGTAGTCGTATGAACTCATCTTCTTGCCTTTCTTGAACAAGTGGCGGTAAGTACTTCTCATTAAACTCACGAGTGAAATTAACCCATGTCCAGGGTGTCTGCTCTCTATCCCATTTGGCTCAGATCACATTCTACCAAGCACAAGCCGCCCCCTCAAACTGAAAAATGGCGAAAGCTATCTGCCGTTCCTCCGGGTATCCTAATGCAGCGAAAATATCTAACATTCGATCCAACCAACACTCAGCTATATCAGGGTTAGGTCCACTCAAAAATTTTGGCGGTACAAACTTCTGTAACCGTTCTAAGGCACGGTCCTCTCACTCATGATTTCCGGGATGCTGTATCTGGCCTTAACCTTGTTGGTTAACCATTTGTTCTAACAAATGAACCATGCGTTGTATGGCTGTAGCTACTTGGGTCTCGGCTTGACTATTTGTATTTTCATTTGTTACCCCTTCGGTTTCTTGCCCTCGTCCTCTGCCCCCACCTCGGCCACGGGTCTCCATTTGATTGTTTTATAACTTCTATAATTGGAACAAAATAGGGTACGAGTTCAAAGCATTGAAAATTATAACATGCATGAAATAACCAAAAGATCAAAATATATACATATATATACAAGTCACGCCAAACGTATACACAATTAGTTCACATAACAACCAACATCCAACCAATACAAAACATATTAGGTCATGAGCACACTGGCTCCAAAAAGAGTCAATAAAACAAGTTAGAGTAACGGCCCTAGCGGAAATCCCCTACAGAGCCCATAGAGTCTATAGCATCCATCGGCCCCGCTCCGCCAGCCCTAGGTGGCGCCTCTGCAGCCACATCCAAGAGAACCTCACAGTTTCGCATAATACCCCGAACTCTCTCTCTCATCTGCCCCTTCAAAGCGAAGAGATGGCGGTGGGTCTTCTCAAACTGATGACCAAGAGTATGCATCTGCTCCTCCTCAGCTCATAACCCCGCTTCGAGGTCACGCAGGCACGTGGCCTATTCATGGCTCATCTTTCTGGCCTCCTCTAACTATGCCCGCAGAGTGTCAACCGCCTTACCTAAGCGACGACGCTCATCATCTATAGCCATAACTACCTCGTCAGGGTATTCCTACGTATGTCAACACTCACATGATTGACTCATCTGACCAAAGGGAGAATAGAGCCTATAGCGTTCCCCAGCCCTCCTCTGATATCTGAGGACTCGTCGGCGTACCACCCGATTCACCGGCCCACCTACACTCGTAGCTCGTGCTCCGGCACTGCTAGGTCCACCGGTATCGCTAGGTCCACCAATCTCCATACCTAAACAACAAAACATCACTGAATCAGTTCTCCGGCATTTCATCTTAATAGACATGGTTCAACTTAAAGGCAATCGAATACTTATGTGTCCTATGACTTATTTCCCAACTGCCCAAGTCCTCTAACCTAGACACTCTGATACCACTTGTGACAACCCCACCGTACTCAGAGGCGTACCAAAGGGCTTAGCGGATCGCCTGCCTAACTCGCGCCTGGACTCGATTCCAAAAATGATAAAATAAATTTCACGCTAAAAGAAAGTTCTATATACACTATTACATCTTCAAAAGTTATATAAACTATTACATCAAGCCATACATACCACTAGTACCAGAAAGTAAACCATTGAGAAGCTACTCACTATAACCACCACAACAAATATATACATCTTACTAGTCAACTTATACCAGGTACTAGGGCAAAATCAATTATTCTACAAATCAAAAGTCTATATTGTGACAGCCCCACCTCACCCTAAGGCGAACCAAAGGGTTCGGCGGACTGCCTGCCGAGCTCTCGCCAAGACTACGAAGTCGATTCACACAAACCCAACATAGTACGCGCGATAGGATCCAAAGAAAATGAACAATCGGAAACTACATATATTTACATTGGAGTCTTGAACAAATTAACATACAGTGCAATCCGAGATATTCATACTACACAAAATACAATTAGGGCTTCGTTTTCAAAAGTGCTTAACAACATGACATATATACTAGCTTGATCATTTTATTCCAAAACCGTGATTTCCAAGTTTGTCCCCTGTAAGGAAAACAAAGGTAACAGAAAGGGGTGAGCTTGCACTCAATGAGGTACCAAACATATAGGGGTAAAATCATGGCCTTTCACGTTTAACCAATCAGATACATATACCAGATATAAAGGAAAGCAGTTAGACACAGTAATTCAAAGGGAAAGGATTCAAGTGGCTCTCAGGAGCTAGATTTCCATTTGCAGTACTTGATCCGAACCCGTTGACTCTCCGTCAACGTAAATAGAACCAACATGTCCGTAGACCCCACTTTACACCAATTACCCGTCCACCAAACATACCCCTACCGGGCCCGAACGTCAAACAGGAATAGTAATGGTAATACTCGAGTATACCGGAATCAAGAGTCTCAATACCCAAAGATTCCCAGAACAGACTACCGTGGTTCGTTATCTAATCGACCAGTCCCTTGCCGACCCGACTCGAGTAACTAGCCACAGGTGTTGAGGTCAAAGGTCACAGAAAGGTCATTGGATACCAACCTCCAAACGACGTCCGAACAGACTCAGATATAGATAACAGATTATACATAGTAAATAGGCATACAGACAGACAAGAGAACGAGTGTGATAAAGTACATGCTCGTGTCAAACAGAATAAACAAATAGTACAGTCATTCAGATCACAGATTGCAAGTGCAGAAATCAAGTTAAGCAACAAATGAGGGGAGTGGTACACTCACCGGTTCCAGTTCAGATACTTCGAAGTTTTTAGCCACGAAACCCTAAAATAATCAAGATAAAACAATTATAGTTCGCACATCCACAAACCCAGTAAATGAAATGCATAAATGAGGCTCGACTACACGTCGTATGTCTTTCCAGGTTAAGTACTAGTATAGAGGAATAAAAATATGACATTTGAGTTAAAAAAATAACAGTTGGTCTTAGGGTTACAAACAACTCCCAAAACCCCTTCATTTTTACCAAGATCAACTCAACTTGAAGGAATTGCGTAGCCCTAAAATTTTGGGCCGCATGCCTTCTGTATTTACCTATTTTCCAGCCATTTATGGCTTCATTATTTTTCCTCAAGTCAGTCCAATTCAACACATAAGAAATCTCAATACAATAGCCCTTCAACTAGGCTCAAATTCATCCAAATACAAAGCAAGTCTAGGAATGCAACTAGAAAACAAATTTTAAGGACAAAGCTAAATAGCAGGTTTGATGTCTCTTATCGGAACAGACACAACTAAAGCTATGCTTATCGGATTGGGGTGTAATTTATACCGTTTCGAAGCTAAGATAAAGGTCTACAACTTTGATGCAGACCACTTAGTCCAGTTCATAGTGTATCTTGGTTGAAATGTCAAATTAGAGAACCAGCATCTCACAATCAGACTAGTTAACCGCACTATGATTAAACGACAACAACTCAGGCTACCGAAGTCCGATTGAGGTGTATATTATGGTGTTTTGAAGCCAAGACATATACCTACATTTCTTATGAAGACCTCCAAAGCTAAATCATGCATTTTTAGAGTAAAAAATTGAAATCCCCACGATGATAGAAAACTGTCCGTGAAAATAGGGTTTATGGGCAGTCTAGGGTATTTCAGTCATTTCACATGATACGGTGCTCCGATCGAGCTAAAATTTTGTAGGAAGCTATAAAATATCATTTCCTACAACTTTTATGTTTTGTACTAAGCCTAATTCAGTCTCTAACCTAGCATAACAGAACCGGGCAGAACAGGGGTTACTTGAAACCCTAATCTGGAATTTTCACACCAAACCAGAAATTTTCCACAACCAATCATATCCAACATATAACAACTCCATTTTACACTATAACAAACCATCAATCCATGACTAAACAATAATTACTATATTAAAACAGAAAAATTACTAACAAATCAAAAATCCATCAAAACTCTACCTTTAACCATAAAACATACCACAAAGCAACATATTTAGCCACTAAAGCCACTAATTTAACATTATTAAGGACAAAGGAAGAAGTTCTTAGTAACTCACCTTACAACTCAAGAAAGATTGCAACTTAACACCTTTTCTTCTCAAACCACTCCACCACTCTCCTTAATCCTACCAAGAGAAAGGTTTTTATGGAGCAAATCAAAGTTTTAACGGTTGGTTTACAAGATCAAAGCAAGGAATGGAAGGAATAAGTGAAGGCTTTCTTTCTTTTTTTTTTCTTGTGAAGCTCGGCCAAGATGCTCAAAGATTGAAGATGATTGTTGGCCAATTTTGGGTTTTAGTAAAGTTAGTGAATAGTGGTCAAAATCCAAGAACCAACCATGTCGCGACACCTAGCACCTTTTGAGTTAAAACATATCCTTTTGTCTCTCCAATATTAATCCAACTAAGTAACCTCTAATTATCTCTTAACACCTAGTAAATTAATCCCTGTATACAAAACTTAACCTAATTGGACGAATTTCTCTCACTTAACTCACGCACTAGCGGGTCCCACGTCCACTATACACTCCAAACTTAATATGAACTAACTTATATCAGAAAAATATTTTAAAAACTCTATTCACTTATAAAATGTCTGGAAAAATCAATATAATAAGGTATAATGAAAAAAATGCATACGAGAAAATAAAATAAAATAATATAAAAATAAGGGAAATTTATGGGTCCTCACACTCTCTCCCCCTTAAAGAAATTTCGTCCTCGAAATTTCCTTACCACTAGGATCTCTTAAAGTCTTAATTAAACGGCGGATCATACCTTTTACATCCTCAAACGAGTCAGGGACCTGATGTTGCTCTAGGAAATACACTCGAGTCGGTACCTTCGATCCAGTCTCTTCCCCTTTCGATTGGCCGGGGTTAGTTTTAGTTGGTTGCTGGGTCCCTTTTCCTTTTCGCAATCGAACTGGGCAGTCAGCAATCCGATGATCAGCACTTCCACATCGCAGACACTTTCCTTCTTTCTTCCAACAATTCCCTTCCGTATGATTTGGCCCTCCGTAATATCCACAGGGACCACGAGTAGCAGAGACCGAACCTCCCGGTGAGACACCACTTGACACCTCCGGCTATCGTACTCCCCCGTTTCCCTTTCCAATCTTAAGGGGTGTACTTTTACCCTCTTGCTCGGAGCTACTCCCAGGAAAGCCCCTTTTCTTGGCTTGAAAGTTTCTCACCTGTAACCTCGCATTTTCAACCCGCTGGGCTTTCTCCACGGCATCACTAAAGGCGCTAAGTTGGGCTACAGCCATGTCCTTCTGAATCTCAACATTTAAGCCCTGGACAAAATGCCTTATCCGTCTTTGTTCAGTTACAATCAGTTCGGTCGCAAACTTTGATAACCGAATAAATTGACTCTCATACTCGGCTACGGTCTGAGTTCCCTGACGAAGCTGAATGAATTCATCTTCCTTCTTTTCTTGGATTAAGGGAGGGAAAAACTTGGCGTAGAATTCCCTCATGAAGTTTGTCCATGTCCTCGGTGTTTGTTCCCTTTCCCATTTCATTCGAATTACGTTCCACCAAGAACGGGCGGCTCCCTCCAGTTGGAAGACAGCAAACGTGACCTGTCTCTCCTCGGTATAGTGTAAAGCTGCAAAAATGTCTATCATTTTCTCTAACCACCTTTCAGCCACATCTGGATCGGGTCCTCCAAGGAATTTCGGTGGAGAGAACTTTTGAAATCTTTCAAGGGCTCTATCCTCGCCCTCTATATGGTTACCAGGGTATCCAGGTTGAGGATTAGGGTTTTGGCCCTGGTGTTCCACTACATGGGCTAGCAGATCGGCCATGCGCTGGATAGCAGCGGCTACTTGAGTATTTGGATCGACCCTAGGTTCAAGAGTTGGTTCAGGTATTGGTTCCCGGTTACCCCTTTCATTCAAGGGTTGCTTACGTCCGCGCCCACGACCTCGTCCACTACGAGTACCCTCCATTGGTCTAATCAATCTAGGGTCGAAGCGTGAATGTAACATTAAAGATAATTATAGGTATAAGCAAGTAACAGGAAGTACACACAGATCAAAAGCATATATACATAACACAACTGTACCGAACCAGTCACATTGTAGTAGTCAATTAGATACAAATATAAGAGATCCATGAAAGTAGCGGGGTCATCCAAAAGTACTATAGACAGACTAGGTCACAAGTACAAAAATAACTAACGAAAAGCTTTTCCCCCTCTAGGGCTCCGTCCATAATCTACGAGAACAACACCATTTATATCTTAAGCAAGGTTGATCACGCTTAACAACACCCGAACAAACCACACGAAATTCCATAGAATCACATTTCTAGTTCGCCCAAGTCCTTTCTAACCTAGGCTCTCATCTCTTTCGTATCCGGGCGTAAGAATCCCATCTAAGATAATTCACAACTCGAGCCGGTCGGTCCCAAGAGTAAATCATCCCTATTAAAGATTCCTTCCCGACATACATATCACTACAAGAAATTTGGTCATCAGTGACAACAATATGTCATCACAAGACATAGAAATGTTGTCACTAATGACTTTTATTGACGACTTTTGAGTTGTCACAGAGTCGTCACTATATCTCCGTCGGTAAAAGTATATAGTGACAACACAAAAAGTCGTCAGTGAATGGTTGTCATTAGTGACAACAATATGAAAGAGTTTTATTGACGACTTAGCATGTTGTCAGAGATGTATTGATCAAGGTTGTCACTGAAAAGTGTCAGAAGTTGTCACTTATATGATCTACTTATTGACAATATTTGTTGTCACAATTGAAGTTTGGAGTTAGTGACAAGCTTTGTTGTCACAAAGAGTTTTTTATTCTTGTTATGCAACAGCTCTTTTTTGTCATTAGTGATCTTTAACATTGTCAGCTCCATTTCAATAAACTCACAATTTAGCATGGTAAATTATTTATCTAAAATAAATTGAAAGAAGTAATCTAAACAATCGATAATCAAAAGTAGTTGTTGCATTAGGCTACATGCCAAAATAGCATATTAAGTACTCAAATGTCATATTGAGGTGCACATTACCCAACAAAGGTCTATAAAAGTAACATTGTGCCCAAATATCACATATTCATAAGGTACGTTTACAAAAGGAATTAATTTTAAGAAACCAAAGAACATCCAAGCGGACCCTTGCATGAGAAATTGACTTTGTCTTCAACATCCTTCAGTCATTGCCATAGATAGCTCCCAAAATTTTGTTTAAATAGCATTTATCTGTAACAAAGTAGTAAAACAAGTAGATAAGGGGAGGATTACAACACTGAAGGAGAAGTAACAATACTTAGGTTGTTTTGCTAAAATATGCAATCCAATAAGAACCTCAATAATTAAAGCTGTACATTCAAAATCAGCTCAAGAAATAAGTACTGCTATTAAACTTCAGCTTCAAAGGAATAATATAACAAGTTGATAATGCAACAAGCACTGCTATAAGTACTGCTATGAACAATATAACCAATTGATAAGACTACAAGCACAACACTAAAGGAAAAGCAACTTTGATTCGCTTGCTTAGCTAAACATTCAAATAAACTAAACTGAACTAAACCAAAACAATCCAAAGTAATGAATAGCAGAGGATACAACGTGTCAAGTATGATAACCAAAGTAATATCAATCACGATACAAGGTGTCGAGCTATCCATTCATATAGGAGAAACTGAGGCAATGTGTACCTCATTTATAAAAGAGAAACTGATGCAATGGGTATCGTGAGAAAGATGTCTATGGGTTGCTCAATCTTTACAACCCATTTCTCCAAACCACTAGAGGATGAATACATGGAGTGGTACTGCATAAACAATATTAACATTATCAAAATCCATATACCCAAATTACTCCAATCACAAAAACAACTAAAAGCTACTGAAAAGCATTGGAATTGCCATGTAAATGCTTGTTAAAGCAGTAAATATTGTAAATTGCAAGACTTAATAGCTACCATCCAAGGTCAGAACTCATCACTATCCTAGCTTGTGCTCAAACACATTACCTCAATAACACCATCATATCGTACAAAAACTCAAATCACTTAAATATTTCAGAACAACATATGCTAAGCTTAGAGAGCACAAATTTCTATAATGAAAGATCCAAAGTTCAAAACTTTCAAAGTCAAATAAGAGAACTTTAAAAGCAGCAAATTAAAGAAAACAATTAAGTCACCTATTCGATAATCTTCATTGCCACTCTATCTTTAACACTCCCTCCTAGCTTCAAGAATTCAGTATTGCTTCAGATCTAACAAAGTAAATATTCGTCATCAATTCAAGTAAATAATAAGCTGAACATAACTATGAAAAATAATATGTTTGTTGAGAAAAAAAATTACCTCATAGCCAGTGGCATCAGATAGGCTATTGATTTATCAGGTACATTTATTTTTCAAGAAAGAAAAACAAGCACCCTGTCCTCTTCACCATATCTTATTTTATGCCCTAAGGTAGAATACTCTGAAAACCATTTCAAATTACACTTCAAATCACAAACTACTCCTAAGTATAAACTACTTTGCCATACTTAAGTAACCAAAACTGAATTGCATGGAGAAATAAAAGATAATTAAGGTAAGAACATAGATGATAATTTGAACCAAAAAGCACAGGAATTACCCATCCACAATGGCATAACATGTGTATAAACTACTTCACCGTACTTAAGTAACCAAAGTTGAATTGCACAGATCACATACAAAAGTTGAACTAATCTTTCCCTATTTTTTGTGGGCATTCTCCTATAGGTTTGTACAAGTAGGAACGCAAGGGAAAAATTTGACTGTGGTAATAGAAGAAATCAGAGCATTACTGTTCCTTACTGCTTCTTTGCTAACATTTTTATGAGCCCCTTAATAATTTTACCAAACCACATCAAATTCATGATAGAAAGAGCGCAAGGCACAACAAATACTAGAAAATAACCAACTGAATGCATCTGGATGACCTGACTATAATGAATGTAAACATGGTGAAACATGTAAACAAACAACAAAATCCTTGCCATCAGCCAACCAAAAAAAATAAAGAGACCGTTAATTAGGTAGGCATTGGACCTCTTCAATCCAGAAATATCAAGATGCCATCTCATGTTGATTTCTGGGGTAGTCATTTCTGATATGAGGACCATGAATATATAAAGCTGCCCCTTCCCAGTAAATACAAAATATGCTACAGAAACTCCGAAAAGACTGTGATGGACAATATACTCTAGTGTCTGTGTGTGTCTCTGTGTGTGTGTGTGTGTGTGAGAGAGAGAGAGAGAGTTAAGGAGTTGATATAGAAACAGGTGCATGCCTCTATGTATGGTTGTGTTACTTATGACCTGTACCAATATTACCCCAGACCATTCAACAAACGGAGTCATGGTCTGGTTTCATTTCAGCCCACAACCTAACTAAAAACCATACCAACTGCTTAACTCAACCCTTTTAATTGTTCTAGTTTTTAGAATAATAACTAAAAAACTAAACTGATAATAGAAGCTTCAAGCACAATAAATTTTTCATTGAGGCCAGAAAGAATAAGCATAAGAGCACTTCCAACATCACCAACCCTTTCCAGCAAGAAGGAAGCTGCATCTACAATTCCATATTCCTGACAGAGGCGTAAACAGTTCTCTACTCTACAGCTTGACAAAATGACATAGTGACAACTCTAACTAAACCATAGATATACAAGATTAACTAAGCCATAAACTTTTAAAGGGAGAAAAATAAATTAGAAGTTGTTAACATGATAAACCAGAGCTTGCTTGTTCACCGGCACAACAATAAACATACAAGTCCATTGAGCATATATCACAGCAGCTTGCCACGCGCATGATTAATAATACATCCCTCCTTTCAAGAACTTCATCCACAGTTGAAGATATACTCACCTCAAGATAGTGTTCTGTCACTTCATCTATCAGTTGAATTGGCTTACTGCGGAGCAATTTTGGGAAATCATTCAATTCTTCAAGGAACGTCTTAATTCTATCTGACTAATGCTTTTCCATCCTTCCACTCAAAAAATGTAAACTACCATATTTTCTTAAGCAAGAAAATTTGAGATTTCCAGTTGTGTGAACTTCAACAAGTGTATTCAAATAAAGAAAAAGGCTCTCTGGGTGAGAGTGTAACTGAGAAATTACCATCAGAGTTTGCACAAAATTACCTGTCTAATTTGACCAGATCACCAATCCTTGAAAAGACTGCTGCTTGGAAGGCTTCTGAATCAGTTTCACTCATTCTCCCCCTACCAAGTCCAGCCGTAGCTGATTTTGTACAAAAAATCGTTGAGAAGCAGCAAGTCCTTCCCAAGTGGGCCAAAAAGTAGAGGATACAATTAATCTAGGGAATTCACGATAACTAGGCAAAAAATTTTCCCTAATTTTTTCCCTAAGTTAAGATTTAGGGCAATAAAATTTCAGGGGATGAAAAGTTTAATCATATAAATAACCATAAAATTACACCCTCAATGCAGGTTCAACAAGAATGCAGGTAGAAATTTTCAGAAAATAAAAAAAAACAAGCGTAGGGCCAAAATATTTGCAAACTATCTTAGAGACAAAGGAGAGAGGGAAAGAACTAACCTTTGGATAAAGAGTCCGAATCTCATTCAACAAAATCGTCTTTTGACCGGAGCCAATCAGTCCAGGGAAGGCAACTGGCCTTAGGCCTTAGCTTAGCTGATTTGGTTCTTGGGTTTGTTGAGTCCCTGATTACTGCCCCAAGACTTTCCGTTCAGTGACATTCACAGGTCTTCTGTTCCCAGGACATTGACTTAAATAAAAGCGTGTACTGATTAGGGCTCAACAAAGTCTCCTGCCCGCGATGACTTGGGAAGAGTAATCCTTTAGACTCATTCTCCTATCGGAGGAAGATGCCGGGTGCTACAGGTCTCGTTTTTTCACTAAGCCACTAAGATCTGACTCAACATCGGCCCGCAGAGACTTGGAGAATACTTGGTCTTCAATGCCCAAGAGCCACGGTACTTCACTGGTCTTCAATTGTCGAAGAGATCGAGAGTGTGGTAGAGGTGGAGGTGGAGGTGAAAATGGAAGTGGAAGTGGAGGTGGAGCCGTGGATGTAGAGGTGAGTGTGGGCTGACGGGCTGAGTAAAAGTGAGGTGATTTGTGAGAGTCTGAGAGAGAGTTCAACACTTAGAAAAGTTATTGTTTTGCATCTACATAGTACAAGAGACTTGGACTTGGACAAATTTGCGCCTCTTTTTTTGCCTTGAATTTTAAAATTGTGCCACTTTGTTTTTGTCTTGAATTTTAACTAGATTTGGACATCATAATTCCCCCCTTTTTACACAAGAAAAATTGGTGCAAT